>NC_069500.1:1085841123-1085983623 GCF_027579735.1 Bombina bombina | reverse complement strand
TTGGGGCATGCCCCACAAAAAGCCCTTTTAAGGGCTGGTAATAAAGCTGTTAACTTTTTTAATTTAGATTAGGGTAGGGAAATTTTTTTATTTTGGGGGGCTTTGTTATTTTATTAGGGGGCTTAGAGTAGGTGTAATTAGCTTAAAATTCTTGTAATCTTTTTTTATTTTTTGTAATTTAGTGTTTGTTTTTTTTGTAATTAAGTTTAGTTTATTTAATTGTAGGTAATTGTAGGTACTTGTAGTTAATTTATTTATTGATAGTGTAGTGTTAGGTTTAATTGTAACTTAGGTTAGGATTTATTTTACAGGTAATTTTGTACTTATTTTAACTAGGTAGCTATTAAATAGTTAATAACTAGTTAATAGCTATTGTACCTAGTTAAAATAAATACAAAGTTGCCTGTAAAATAAATATAAATCCTAAAATAGCTACAATATAATTATTCATTATATTGTAGCTATATTAGGGTTTATTTTACAGGTAAGTATTTAGCTTTAAATAGGAAGACTTTAGTTAATAATATTTAATTTATTTCGTTAGATTAAAATTATATTTAACTTAGGGGGGTGTTAGGGTTAGAGTTAGACTTAGCTTTAGGGGTTAATACATTTATTAGAGTAGCGGCGAGGTCCGGTCGGCAGATTAGTGGTTAATAAGTGTAGGTAGGTAGCGGCGACGTCGGGGGGGGGGGGGCAGATTAGGGGTTAATAAATATTATGTAGGTGTCGGCGATGTTAGGGGCAGCAGATTAGGGGTTCATAGGGATAATGTAGGTGGCCGCGGTGTGCGGTCGGCAGATTAGGGGTTAAAAATATTTATTATAGTGGCGGCGATGTGGGGGGGCCTCGGTTTAGGGGTACATAGGTAGTTTATGGGTGTTAGTGTACTTAATAGCAGAGTAGTTAAGAGCTTTATAAACCGGCATTAGCCCAGAAAGCTCTTAACTACTGACTTTTTTCTGCGGCTGGAGTCTTGTCGGTAGAGGCTCTACCGCTTGCTTCAGCCAAGACTCTAAATACCGGTGTTCGGAAGATCCCATTGAAAAGATAGGATACGCAATTGGCGTAAGGGGCTCTGCGGTATGGAAAAGTCGCGGCTTGAAAGTGGGCGTTAGACCCTTTCCTGCCTGACTCTAAATACCAGCGGCCGGCCAAAACCAGCGTTAGGACCCCTTAATGCTGCTTTTGATGGCTAATGCAGAACTCTAAATCTAGCCTTTAGTTTTTTGATGATTCTAGTAGTGTGTCTTTGAACAGGGGATGGAATTTTATTCAAATCTCTTAATTTTTCCAAAGAAGGGAGGGACTTTCAGACCAATTTTGGATCTAAAAGCTCTGAACTAGTTTCTCAGTTTTTTTTTTTTATAAAGCCAAGTTTGTTTGGCAAAACGCATCAGGGGGGTGTTGTTGGATGATGGGGTCCCGATCTATGTAATTTTTAAAAAACATCTGAAATCAGTTTATTTAAATACAATTGACGATAACAACCACTAGCAACGCCAATGAATAGAAATGGCAGCAAGTGAATAGATGGGTCAGTTCGGTATTGATACATTTGTAAGCAATATATGTTGCAAATTTACATTGATACAACTAACCGATATTTAAAATAGCAAACTTAATTGTATGCAGAAATATTGGTTGCGCAACATTGGATAACATGAACTAAGCAGGAGCATTATATATAATAGTGGTCGCAACAACAAAGGTGGATAATTTATATTTATATCAATATAACACTTATATTTATCTAGTAAGCTTGGAGTGTGAAATATTGGGTAATTTATATATTAAGCTAGATTGTAAACTTATACTTATACCTATATAACCAACTTACATAAGTCAGCTAGCAATATAAGTGGTGTAACACTGTAGTATTGACCTAACAAACAACCAACTTGCACAATTCAGCTAGCAATATAAGTGGTGTAATACTGTAGTATTGACCGAACAAACAACCAACTTGCACAATTGAACTAGCAATATAAGAGGCATAACATTGTGGTATTGACCAAACAAACCAGAATAATAACAAATAAACTGAAACTATACAACAACCACAAAATACAATATATAGGATTACTTGGAAGCTGGCAATTTGTTGAATTAATTGTTGTTATTTAACAGCCACGCCACACCAATAGTGACGAGTTTAAAACCATATACATAAATCAGCTAGCAATATAAGTGACGCAATATTGTGATAGTGATTAAACAAACAACCATCTTACATATTCAGCTAGCAATATAAGTGGTGTAATATTGTGGTATTGACAAAATAAACCAAAATAAAGGAATAAATTTAAACTATATCACAAACACACAATGCAGCACAAAGAATTGTAGAAGATTGCCGTTTGTTAAATTAATTGTTGTTATTTAGCAGCCACGCTGATAGTGTAACAGTTGTCGACACAAACTACTGATATAAATTAGCAGCCAAAAATATGAAATCCAAAGTGTGTTGAATGAATGGCGATTCACAATCACGTCTGCCATGCTGAAAGTGATAGTTTAAAATGTGGTGAATATATTGCGGTTATCAACCATCAATAACGCTAAAATTGATAAGTTCATACTATAAGTGACCAATATCAAATATAATCAAATTCTGACTCAAATTGAACCAGAGTGATATTCTAACCCTTAAATCAAAGTGATAGCTCATTCTACATATGTATTAAGGTGAACCCGTGGCAATTTGAATAATTTAACTGTAGTGTCTCTGTGATATTACACAAAGAGGCATATTTAACAAATGTCTGTCAGACCTGATCCGACAGTGCGGATCAGGTCCGACAGATCTCACTGAAGGCGGAGAGCAATACGCTCTCCATATTCAGCATTGTACCAGCAGCTCTTGTGAGCTGCTGGTGCAATGCCGCCCCCTGCAGACTCGAGGCCAATCGCTGGCCAGCAGGGGGTGTCAATCAAGCCGATCGTACTCGATCGGGTTGAATTCCGCCGATTCCTGTCCGCCTGCTCAGAGCAGGCGGACAGGGTTATGGAGCAGCCAGAAACATGGGCCCTCAAGCTCCATTCAGAGCTTGATAGATAGGCCCCATAGAATTAAAAGGCGGTACCATTGATACCAGGAGACATTAAAAGATTAATAATTGAATTTCAGATAAGGATTTTAATATGTTCGTTGTTGCCCATCTTTTAAACGTTTAATAAAAGTTATATTTTATCTATTGAGATCCCGCCTGTAAAAAAGTCTGGGCATACAGTGCTAATATAGTATTCCTTTTGTGGAACCTCGTTCCAACATTTTCTTTGCTAGTTTCTCAGAATACCTATTTTCTATTTTTTAGAGTGACTTCCGGTGGGAGGAGCAGGAAGCGCAGGTGTACTACGCGCTCCTCTGACTAAGGCAGCACGAACACGCCGACACACCAAGTTGCCATAGGCCGTGGTTTCATACACCACAGCCAGGACCTGGGCGCTGTAATCCGCCTGAGTGTGTGGAAGTCGCGGAGCAGCCAGAGGCCGGTTTGCTACGGCCGTTTGCCAAGTTTTGTCAGCTGACGGCGGGGTGAGATCTGAGGTGAGATCTAGCAGAAACCCAGTAATTAGGCTGAGTGACAAGAGCCGTGATTGCAGCAGAAAGAGTGGGAAGCTCCCAATGAGGAAGATATGTTGTGAGCAGCATTGGAAACATTGAAGGGGCACTGGCCTGACTCAAGACAACACCGCCACCGCTAGCTGCCTAACCTGGCACCTCTGGAAGGTAGGATCCCCCCCGCATTTGACAAGTAAGAAGTCCCTGACCTGGTACAGGGTGAAGGTAAGAGGCGGGCTGGCCGGGACTGTATTTTGGGGATTGAAAAAAAAATGGAAGTAAGTCCCTGACCTGGTACAGGGTGAAGACAGTAAGGTATAGCAAGATGTGCAGTGAAAATATATACCTAAAGCCAGTCAGTGGATGACCTGTGACTATAAAAGTTTATGGTTGAAAGAGTTGGTGCTGCTAGCCTTTTTCTTTTTCTCTTCCCCGCACATTACAGCCATTGGATTAGATTGCTTAAAGGGGCGCCTTTTCTAGTACTCCTGGACCGCTAATATAATTCCATGATTATGTGTTCCAAGGACATACCTAAAGTCTATTACTAATCGCTATAAATATGCCGTAAGGTCACCAACATCAACAAAAGAACTGAGACATAAGGGGAAATTACCTGTGCTTGTGTGTGAATAAAATTCAAGGCATAAATGACTAAAATCTATTTGGTGGCTTGCTCTGGCCAATAGCAAAATGTAACATTGCTACAACCGACCGTTTTTTAGTGAGCGAAACAGAATGGCGCACTTAGGATCTGAATGACATTTATTGAAATTTATTGAAAAGGGGAGAGAACGGAAAGGAACTTTCTTTTCTCCTTTTTCTTTTTTTTTCCTTTTTTCCTTGCTTTTTTTGTATTTCCTTGTTTTATTCTGGCCTCCTGTTTTTCTTTTTTTTGTAGTCTTACTTTTTCCTTACTTTCTTGACTAGCAATTTAAAGGCGTGTGTTGCACCCTTACATAGCTGGTGAAAGATTGTGTTTTGATGGATATATAGTTTACAACAAATGTTGGGAAAAAAAAAAAAAAAAAAAAAAAGTTTGTAAATTGTTATGGTTTGATAGATATGCAGTACATACCAAATGATGAAAAATGTTTATTTTCCTTTGTTCTGCTCTGATGAATATATAGTATATATCAATTGGTTTACTAGAATATTAGAGTGTTAGGACTACTGATTTATTTGAAAAAGTATTTTTTCTGAAGTTAGGGTATAGTAGAGGTAGGAGAGAGGAGCAGTTGAGTTACAAATTTCACTGAAGTAGATGACAATTGTTGACCATTGCACATTCACAAACTCATACAGGGGAACACTCCCTAACACACAATATAATTACCTATACTAGAAACACTTATACACTTTTTCTACATATTTTTACTGTACCCTTTTTTCTTCTTTTCTCTTTTCCCTTTTTCTTCCTAGGTCACTATTAAATACAGGCACGTCACTTTACACACTCTCTCACTCTTACATATCCCATTTCTTATTTCTGTAAACACTCTAGTTTTTTTTTTTTTCTTTTTTGACACATGGACAAATATTTTGCACCTAAATCACACGCAATGCCAGCAAAACCCAAGGATAGAAAGCCCAGACATAGCATTGAAAGTATTAGCGATATTAGACCTGAAATGACCACTGTAAATATTTCTAAAGATGATATAGAAGACATTTCTAAACAGGTAGCACTATCTCTATCACCTCAACTTGACCATATCAAAACAGAACTATTTACACTCTCAGTAGAAATGAAAAACTTTACATCTAGACTTACAGAAATTGAATCAAGAATTTCAGATACTGAAGACTCTGTGACCAAACAAAACCTCTCTATACAACAACACGATATAAAAATTTCAGAAATTACTGACAAAATAGAAGATTTAGAAAATAGATCACGTAGGAACAACTTAAAAATTGTAGGCCTTCCAGAAACCACCAACTTTCAGGATCTAATATACTTTGCCTCAGTGACTCTGCCACAAAGTCTAGAGATTGATACCAAACTGCATAATTTTATGGTTGAAAGAGCACACCGTGTAGGCTTTATTAGAAACACATCAGAAAATACTATTCAGAAACGAGCTATCCTAATTAAATACCTGAATTTTCAGGACAAAGTACTAATACTTAGAGCATTCAGAAAAATGAAAAATCTAGAGATTGACAATAACAGAATTTTAATCTTCCAAGATTACTCAGTCCAGACAGCAACAAAACGCAAAAGTATGGCTCCATTCTGTACAAACATGATAAACATGGGCTTAGCCGCACACTTAATTTATCCCGCTAAAATTAAGATTTATATGGATAATGAGACAACTACACTAGAAACAATTGCAGAGGCCAAGGCATTTTTGAATAAGTTCCAACCTAGGTAATTATTAAAAAATAAGGAAAATGCTCCTCTTCTTCTCTCCTTTCTTTTTCTTTTTTGTGCTTTTGGTTTATTGGTGTATGGACAGTTAATGGTATGGCAAGTTGGATAACTTTATTTTACCTTCATATAATAAACGAGATAACTAAGGTTAAGATTTGTATAAAAATGAAAGAATGGTCGAAAACAAGGACAGTACATTTTTCTTTAAATATTTTAAACACTTATGTTCTATTAAAGATAAAGGTTCGGGTTAGAGGGAGGGGCAAGGAGGTTAGAATTTTTTTTGAATCCCCTTTTTTTTTTTTTTTTTTTTTTTTTTTTATTCTTCTTCTGGTTTGTTATCTTAAAATAAAGTATAAATGGCAACACTAAAACTAATTTCGTGGAATGTGGGAGGGGTCACTAACCCAATCAAAAGAAAGAGGATCCTGACATATCTTAGAAATAAAAGAGTGGATATTGCACTCCTACAAGAAACACATCTGACTGAAATAGAACATAATAAACTTAAAGTTAACTGGGTTAGTGAGGTGGTCTATACCCCATGTGCAACACGTAAAAGGGGGGTCGCAGTTTTAATCAGCAAAAACTTAGAATATCGAATTATAGGGCAAGAGATAGACCCAGGGGAACGATTTATTATTCTAAAAATTATTATAAATTCACGTATGTTCACGTTATGTAATGTCTATGGCCCAAATGTGCCAGATATAAAATTTTGGGAAAAATTAAAATTAAAATTACATGATTCTATAAATACGAATCTTATAGTTGCAGGAGACTTCAATATGGTTTTTAACAATATTGATAGATCACAGGCAACTGGAAATAAAACTAAACAGATCACAAAAAAATCCTCCAGGATTCTTAAAGTATTTGCTAGCGCACTAAACATCAAAGACATCTGGAGATTGCTATATCCTAATTGTAGAGATTTTACGTGTGAATCAAAAAAGTACCGGACATTTTCACGGATAGACTTTTTTCTGGGGTCAGACAAAATTATTAACTCAGATATAAAAGCACAAATAGATAACTTCACCATTTCAGACCATGCCCCGATATCATTAGAGACACGGTGGGAAACAGATAGATATGATCCAGTTAAGAGTTACGGCTTCCCACGTTATTTAGCAAACAATTTAGAATTTAGAAACCGACTCATTGCTATATGGCACGAATATGTTCAACAGAACAAAGACTATATACACAAGAAAGAGATCTTCTGGGAAACTGCTAAGGCAGTAGCCAGAGGAGAAATTAAAAAATTCACTATTAGGTTTAAAAAAAAGCTATATTTAAGAGAGACTGAAATTTCTAACTATCTAAAAAACAAATATAACGCATATATTGCATCTCATACACAGACTAATTGGCAAAGTTACATGAAGGCTAAGCAAGAATGGGAAGTTTTTCTATCACAAAAATTTGCTATCCAAGAACTGAAGAACAAAAGTAGATTTTACAGATTTGGAAATAAAATAGGGAAATTGTTAGCAAGATCTGTAAAAGATAGGAAACCGATGCATCACATTAAGTCACTAAATATTGATGGCAAAAAAATATTGAACCTTGACACAATCAAAGCAGAATTTTATAAATACTTTAGGGACCTATACTCAGTAGCGGATATTAATGTAAAAAATAAACAAGATTTTTGGGAAAAAATTAAATTACCTAAGCTCTCGGCGGAAGATTTAGAGAAACTCAATGCACCAATTAAAGAATTGGAAGTCCTAAACGCAATAAATAATTTGAAGTTGGACAAAGCCGCCGGACCTGACCTTCTACCAGCAGAATTTTATAAAATTCTCAAAAATGAAGTAATAGGTGTACTTACGGAACTATTTAATGACTATTTAATTAACTATAAGACTCCATCTCCTAACTTTGCAGTTTCAAAAATAATATTACTCCTAAAAAAAGGGAAAGATCCTGAATCAATAGACTCCTATCGTCCAATTTCACTATTAAACTCCGATTACAAACTATTTACTGCAATTTTGGCAGATAGACTGAAGTTAATTATGAGCCCGTTAATACACCAAGATCAGGTTGGCTTTATGTCTAAGAGAAACTTGTCAGCAAACATACGCAAAATTTTTCTATTAATAGACTTCTTAGCAGATGTTAAAAATAAAAGTGAACAAAACTCCGCCATTCTTGCAGTTGACGCCCATAAAGCATTTGACTCCATTATCTGGGACCATTTGTTCTGCTCTATGAAGAACTTTGGGTTCAAAGATCAGTTCCTTGAATGTATTCGTGCCTTATATTCCAATGCAACTTCTATTTTGATGGTTAATGGCTCAAACACTACATCCTTCCCTATTCTATCTGGAACACGACAGGGATGTCCAATTTCACCGCTTTTATTTAATTTAGCAATTGAACCCCTTGCAGTTACCTTAAGGGATAATTTAGGGGGGATTAAGATAGGCAAAATCCCTGTTAAACTTCTACTTTACGCAGATGACTTGATTTTACTTTTAAAGGATGCACAGATCGAAATTCCCAAAATTTTGGAAATTATAAAAAATTTTGGTTCTTTCTCAGGTTACACAATTAACATATCCAAATCAGAACTACTCTGGTTGAGTAAGCACCACCAAAATCAATACACACCCCCTTTTAAAGTAGCCCCGCAATACATCACATATTTAGGAATCCAGATCAGTGCCAATCCAGAAGAATGGTTTAGTTTAAATTACCCACCCCTATTTGCAAAAATCAGATTTGAGATGATGAAATGGGATAATCTTCCACTCTCAATTACCGCAAGAATCAATGTAGTTAAGATGATCGTCTTACCTAAAATATTATATTTAATGCAAAATATCCCTCTAATCATACCAAAAAAATATCTTAGCAAGTTAGACCAACTAATGAGACGATTTATATGGGGGAGGGGTGCGAATCGAATATCATTATATAAACTGTCACAACTAAGGCAATATGGTGGATTGGCACTACCCAATTTTGCTATTTACAATAGTGTAAGTCTTGCAAAAATTGCAATGGACTGGATTACGGGCGGGAACTATATTGCATTTACAGAAGCAGAACAAAATTTAGTATACCCTCTTTCATTAAATGCGCTTCTGCACTGTCCTAAAAAAGTAATTCCAAAAAGTATTAAAAATAAACAATCATTATATCATATTATAATTGCATGGCAAGACATACGACGCAGAGTAGATAGTGACCCTCATTTTTCAGATCTACTTCATATTAGAGGTGACCCACGCTTTCCACCTGGTATCAGCAGTCAAGTATTTAGGAAATGGGCCACAGCAGGACTTATTTATTTAACACAACTTAGAGAACCCAATCTACAGAGTATATTACCATTTGAGACTCTTAAAGAGTCTTATAATGTACAGAATGTGGATTTTTTTGCATACCTTCAAGTGAGACATTGGTTCTTTAAAGCTATGGAAGATAATAAATTTCCATGGACCCACTCAGGAATGAAAATGGGGCTAGCATTATTTAAGGCAGGCAAACGTTCTATTAAATACTGGTATAATATGATTATTACTAAGACAGGGGAACTAAACATTGTACAGATCTGTTCAAAATGGCAAACAACGATTGTAGATCTAAAAAGGGAACAAGTAAAACAAAGTATAATTCTCTTGGACGAGGCCACACTCGCGGCAAGCTGGCGAGAAATGCATATAAAACTCTTACACAGAATATACTTTACGCCTGCTAAAATAAATAAATGGTCGACACAAGGTTTAAGGGTATGCCCACGTTGCTCTTTAGCCGATGCTGACTTAACCCATATGTTTTGGAGTTGCCCAAAAATTAATCAGTTTTGGAAACGGGTACAATTTTGGTTAAATAAGGTGACAGCTACAAATCACATATTAGAACTACAACACATAATTTTCCTACTAGACACATCAGACAGACTGGTAAACAGAGCTTTCTGTAATACGGTAATTCTGGGTGGAAGATATCTCATCCTTAAAAACTGGCACCAAAAAAAGTCACCGACTATAAATAATTTAACATTTTTATTACAAAGACAATATACAATAGAACAATTTGATAACGCAACTAACTCTGAACAGCAGCATAATAGATTTAATTCAAAATGGTTAGATTTTGTTAAACACTACAAAAACACTAATTTACAGAACCAGTTATTATCACCATTAGAGAATATAAGTTAAGACGCAAACCTCTTTTTTCCCCTTTTTTTCCCCCTTTTCCTTCCCCCTTTTGGGTTTTTTTTTTTTTTTTTTTTTTTTTTTTTTTTTTTTTTTTCTTCCCCCCTCCTCTGCCCCCCCTAGAGAAATTTAAAAGCTAAAAACTTTTCCTTGAAGCCGGTCAGGATTTTGATATTTAATTTGCAGGTGGCTCCACCTTTCTCAATAATTTAAAGGTTGAAATTATTTAAAATTTACACTGGACTACCCGAACTTATTATATATCACAGTAAAGACCTGTTTTTTTGTTTTTGTTTTTTTTCTTTGTTTTTTAAGGTTTATAATAATGAAGCTAGGGTAAATCCCGTGTTAATGACTAATGTGATAAAGGAAGAAAAGTGAAATATTTAATATCTGAAAAGGTTATGATTTTATTTTCATGTATATCTTATCTGTATCTCTGTTCCATGTTTTCTGGTTCCAAATGACATAAGTGTATCATTGATTATGTAATTTTTGGTCTTTGCCTTTTCTTTCTTATTTCTGTATATTCTTTTTTTTGACCTTTAATAACAATAAAAAAACATTATATCAGAATACCTATTTTCAAAATGGAATTTATTCAGACTATTCTGCCTTTTGTTGAACATGATCTGTATTATCAATAATAGATTTAAAGGATGCGTTCCTTCATGTTCACAGGGAACATCATCAGTTTCTAAGGTTTGCTTTTCTAGACAAGCACTTTCTGTTTGTTGCTCTACTATTTGGTCTGGCTACAGCTCACAAAATATTCTCAAAGGTTCTAGGTACCATTTTAACTGTAAACAGAACTCCGGGTATTGTGGTGTTTCCTTACCTGGACGGTATCTTGGTTCAAGCTCCATATTTTCATTTAGCAGAATCTCACATAAGAAGACTGTTGTTTCTTCAACATGGTCGGGGAATCAATTTTCCAAAGATTTCTCTGGTTCATCATACAAGAGTCATTTTTCTGAGAGTTCAGGTAGATTCAGTTTCTTTCAATCACTCATTAATTGTCAGATCAAAGAAGGTTGAGGCTGGTGTCAGCTTGTCAAAACCTTCAGTCTCTTTCTTTTCCCTCAGTCGCTCTTTGCATGGAGGTAATTAGGTCTCATAATTGCTGCTTCGGATGCTATTCCGTTTGATCTTTTTCACATGCGGCGCTTCAGTTTGTATGTTTCAGTAGATGGTGCAAGGACCATACTCCACTATCTTAAAAGATTTATCTAGATCACAGAACTGTATTGGTGGCTGAATCATTAGCTTATTAGACAGGGGGGCTTTTATTTGACCTGTGATCACAATGGGGAATGGATCGTCTCGTTTCTGAGAGACGATCCATTCCCCATTCTCCCCCTGGCAATATTGCACCAACGGAGAGTGAGTGGCGTGCAGGTACGTTCTAACTTAAACTTTGGTCACTAAATAATTAGACTGGTAACCCTAATACCGTCTAATAGACGTGTGCATATTTAAGAAATCATCCTGTCACACGTACCTTTTAAAGACCAATACGGCCATATACTTTTAAAGACCGATACACAGTTTTAATTGACTAGTCTTATTTGCGCAAATCTTCTGCATTTTTTGCATTTTTGGCCAATGCTGATTTTTTACACATGCAGTAAGCTATATAGTATTTTTGTTTTGAATAATTTTTCCTGGACGTCCAGTGCGAGCAGCTAAAACAAGTGCTCTGTTTATAAACCATAGTTCACATTACCTCCTCAATTTTATTAACTGCTTCTTAAATAAGTGCTACATCTATATTAGGTGCTATATTTATTTATCTATTGATGATTTATTTATTTATTAATTGTTTTAATTATTAGGCATTATATTTATGTAATATACGACTGTGATATTTTTTTATATAGTTAATATTAAAGAATTTGTATATCTGTAATCTGCTTTTTTCGAGCTAGTCTTAAATACATATTCTAGACTATTAATTATATATCATATCCAACACTTAATCAAGTTAACTCTAATATCGTATATTAATACTATTATCATACCTACCACTGATTTAATTGGATACCAATATAATATAATACTAATCAGTATTCCATCAGTTGATATCCCTGTGTGAGTTCTCTACACGCAGATATCTAGAGCACCTCTAATAAAATCTATTGATACTATAACTAGACGTAACTGCCAGAAATCCTCATATCTTGGTTATTATTAATTCTTTACCCCTAGCCTAGAGCGCCAGTACTAAGTATTACCTTTTTTGTATATTAGACCAGTCTAATTTGGAACTTAATTGAGGAAGTTCCTTTGTACCTGGCTTTAGGGGAGTCTTTAGAGCTAGCTCTACCCACCCTTCTACTGTCATATTGACTCAACTGTCTCTCTCCTCGCCTACAGCAGAGTGTGTAATGCTGCTCACTACACCCAGGCTCCCTCTTATGGCCAAACTGGAGAACATTATCAGTGAGAGATAGGTCTCAATCCCAGAATTATGATGTCATCACTATTTAAAGTGCCTCTGTTAAGTCTGCCTTTGCCCTTGTGTTGTCTCTGACTTCTCTGTGAGTTCTTGTGTTCCTGATTCTGTGTATAACCTGGCTTGTTTGACGTCCCTTATGGTTCCTGATTCCTGGCTTGTTTCTGACTCCACTGATCTTTGTGTTCCTGACTAACTACTCGTCTTGGCTCCTGACCCGACTCGTCTGACTACCAGCACTGGCTATGACTCCTGGCTGTCATTTGGCTTTTGGACTATTTATTATTTTTTTTAAAAAAGGTGTGATTAATTTAGCAATACACATCTCTGTCTGTTTCCTGGTTACCTGACAGCTATGAAGGAAGTGTCTCAAATTCTTTCCCGGGAGTAGTCTCTTCATCTAGATGATTTCAAACAGATAGTGGATCCTTAGTTTCTCCCAGATATAAATCTGATGGTCTTTCAGCCAATGTTTTTCCTCCTCTGGTTCTTCTTTCCAGACTGATTACCAAGATCAGGCAAGATAAATCATCAGTAATCCTGATGGCTCTGGCTTGGCCTCACAGGGTTCAGATGTCCTCCATGGTCACTTCCTGTGCATCCAGACCTTCTGTCTCAAAGTCCATCAGGATCTCAAAGCTTGATGGCATGGATAATGAATGGTTAGTTCTCAGGCAGATAGGTTTTTCTGATTATGTTATTGAGACTTTGATACAGGCCTTCAAGCCTGTGACTAGGGAGATTTATCATAAGGTCTGGATCATGTTTTCTGGGCATTCTTTAAGAATACCTAGGATTTTGCAGTTTCTGCAGGATTGTTTAGAAAAGGGTTTATCTGCCAACACTTTGAAAGGTCAGATTTCTGTTCTTTCAGTTTTGTTTCACAAGAAGATTGCTAATCTTCGTGATATTCATGGTTTTGTTCAAGCTTTGGCTAGAATTAAACCTTTTATTAAGCCAATTCCTCCTCCTTGGAAACTAAATTTGGTATTAAAAGTGTTGCAGGCTCCTCCTATTGAACCTATGTATAAGATGGATATTAAGCTTCTTTCTTGGAAGGTTTTGTTTCTTTTTGCTATCTCTTCTGCTAGAAGAGTCTGTAAGTTGTCTGCTCTTTCATGTGAGCCTTGACTTTTTATCTATGGTCATGTCTTCAGTTAATATTAGTCAGGAAATTGTTGTCCCTTCTTTGTTTTAATCCTCAGAGTCCTTCAGAGAGGCTTCTTCATAACTTGGATGTTGTAAAAGCCTTGAAGTACTATGTAGATGCTACTAAGGATTTCAGACAAACTTCTAGTTTGTGTGTTCAGTTTTCCTGTTACAGGATAAAGCTTCTGCCATTTCTTTGGCTTCTTGGTTGAAACTTTTGATCCACAAGGCTTACTCGGAGGTGGGGCATAATCCACCTAAACAGATTACTGTCCATTCTACCAGATCATTTGCCACTTCTTGGGCTTTTAAGAATATGGCTTCTGTTGACCAAATTTGCAAGGCAGATACTTTTTTGCATATTTTTACTCAATTCTACCATTTTGATAGTTTTGCTTCTTCTGATAAAGCCTTTGATAGGATAATTTTGTTTTCAGTCATTTTGATTTCATTTTGTTTTCAGTCATTTTAATTACCTAATTGCTAGTTAATTGCTTAATTGCCTCATTCAAGCTTACTTCTAGCAGAGTTTATGCTAGAGCAGTAGTGCTAAATACCGCTCCACTTGTAATCTAGCCCTATGTCTTTTACAAATTTGCTTCATTTTTTTAGTAGTTTTGAAGGAACAGCAATGAACTACTGGTAGCTAAAACACATCGGGTGAACCAATGACAGGACGCAAATATGTGTATTTACCAATTAGCAGCTAGCTAATAGTAGTGCATTGCTGCTCCTGTGCCTACCTAGGTATGCTTTTCAACAAAGGATACTAAGAGTACAAAGAAAATTTGATAGTTAAATCATGAAAACCTATTGACTTTACTATCCCTTTAATTCTGACAAGAAAACTTACTTAAATATTTTCTCCTGCAAAAAAAACAGGACCTCAGTTCAATTGATAAAGCTTTACAGGTCAATGATAAGAAGTACATATTTTTTTTTATCCTGTTGTTGTGGTTACCCCTGATCTTTTTTTTTTTTTTTAAATATTTTATTATTTTCTTATAACAACAATACAAAGTTGGGTACATAGTTACTTTTTTTAAACAAACCATGGAGGAATCCAAGAAACTGGTGATACAAACAAAACACACCAAGTTTCTAAGAGATCAAAAGGATTACTCACTGGATATTGTTTATGTCTGGAGACACAAACAACGCAGTAAGGCTTGGTATAACCAAGACGATAGTGAGCAATTACAGTATAGCAATAAGCCTAATAAAAGTAACAAAAATAAGAACAAAAGGAGGTACCATAGACGTAGACAACAGTCAAACCAAGATGCGGGTCTAGACTCAGTAATCTAAAAAGGGTCACTTTTTCAGATTCTGATAATGATATGACCGATGAGGATAGATTTGCATCTAGCTTTGAAGGTACCTCAGGGGGAGATGATTCTAACTCTGAAACAGATACAAATGTTACTATACCTAAACAAACAGGGAGTACCAATACACAAAAGGGCATCCTCAAGGGACACATCAGTCAGGGAGCCAGACCTAAAACCAATGGTCCTGCAGTAATTCATTTACCATCAGTTAAGGCTAATACTAATACACAGGTTTTTCAGGAGGTCCCAAAACAATTTCAGGGGGGAGGAGGACTTACGGAGGAGACAAACATACAGACAAATACACAGCAGATGAGGTATACCCTGAGGGGGAAAAGAACCAAACCAAGGAAATATCAGTAAACATGGTAATTAATATTTCCTCGCATAATCTAACTGAAGAAGAAACTAGTTTACTTAATATGGGTTTGGGTTTTGTACCCTCTAGGAAGTTTAACTTGTTTCAAACTATCCTTGATCTTAACAAGCTTATTAGAAATCTAACGCTTAGAAAGTTTTTTCAAAATTCTGATCAATCAACAACTGAAGATAGAGATAATCCAGCTCTGGTCTCCAGTGTTGCTAAAAATGTTTCATTTGTTGACTCATGTGCTATAGTCACACTTGAAGACCTAGACAGTGAGAACTTGGATACTGAACAATCCCAGATCTCAAGAATTAAACCTAAGCTAAAAGATAAGTCACAATTTTATCCGACACAAGCCAGGGGCAAAATACTTGAATTATTTCATGAAAGAGTTGTTGAAGATCTTACTGATCTTTCAAATTCACTGGACTCTTGTCCATCAAATCTCTCGTTTAAACAGAGAGAAGCCCTTCTAAATCTACAAAAGAATGATAAAATAGTGATCAGACAGTCGGATAAAGGAGGGAGTGTTGTGGTCATGGACACAGTGGACTATAATCAAGAAGCCTTAAGACAACTGGGTGATGTAAATACCTATTCAGTCCTTTCCTCTAATCCGACTGCAGCATTTGCACGTGAATTGTCTTACCTTTTGGATGAGGTGGTGGAGGAGGGTCTCATGGATCAGGATACTGCTAGGTTTTGCTTAGTTTCAGATCCAGTGACACCCATCTTCCACCACCTCCCAAAGGTACACAAAAGCCTTATTAACATTAAGGGAAGACCTATAGTGGCTGGTATAGGTTCCTTATTGGAGCCTTTATCTAAGTGGGTTGATGATTACCTACAGCCACTAGTTCATCTACTACCCAGCTATGTTAGAGACACCTCACATGTTATACAGATCATGGAGCCTTTGACATGGAGGGAGGAGTACAGTTGGCTCACCATTGACGTGGTGTCCCTGTACTCCTCGATTCCACATGTCCATGGCCTGCATGCAATTGAATTTTTTCTTGACCTTTTTACTGATTTGTCATCTGTGTCCAAGAAATTGATTGTGAGAATCGTTCAATTTCTACTGGAACATAATTTCTTTATGTTCCAGGGCCGCTACTACCTACAGAGATGTGGCACAGCTATGGGGGCAAAGTTTGCCCCCTCTTACGCCAACCTTTTCATGGGTTGGTGGGAGAGGCGCCACATCTATGGAGGTAGTGGTGCCCCCTCTGAACATATTGTTCAATATGTCAGATTTATAGATGACTTACTGTTAGTTTGGTCATCTGATATTCAGAAAGCCGATGATTTTGTTACTATTTTAAACACTAATGATGTGGGATTGCAATTCACGTATGAATGGCATAAAACCGAGATTAACTTTTTGGATGTCACCCTCTCAGGTGATGCCAAACATAGCAAAGTGAACTCTGCTCTTTACCGCAAACCCATTTCTGGCAATAGCCTTTTACATGCACGTAGCTGCCACCCACAGCATGTGTTCAAAGGCATTGCAAAAGGCCAATTTTTACGAGTTAAACAAAACTGTTCTCAGCAAAATACTTTTCAGTCTGAAAGCAGAGATCTGAGAACACGTATGTTTAAGAGAGGCTATCCAAAAAGTACCATCAATAAAGCCTATTTTTCTAGTAAAGCTACTGATAGATCGCAACTGCTCAATAGCAGGGGCAGACCCGAGGAAAATAGATCCAATCAGAATTTGTCTAAACCAAAATTTATCACATCATATTCGAATCAATATGATGATGTATGCAAAATAGTAAAGAAAAATCTTCCCATTCTGATGGGAGATAAAGGCCTTAGACAGATTATTGAACAAGGCTGTATGTTCGTTCCAAAAAGGAATGTTACCTTGGGCAACATTCTTGCACCTAGTATGTTAAGAACTGACTCCACCTCTGGGTCATCCTGGATGAGACACAATGGCACCTACAAATGTGGTAGAAAAACCTGTACTTCATGTGATCATTTGAGTATCTCAAATACATTTAGATCACATGTTACAGGTGAACAGTATGACACTAAGGGATGCATTAATTGCAAGAGCACCTTTGTCATTTACATCATTGAGTGCACCCAATGCAGAAAACAATATACAGGACGAACTACTAGAGAAGTGGGCAAAAGAATCAGAGAACATCTGTCTTACATTTCAAATAAACGCAGATGTTCAGCACTCTCCTCTCATTTTATAGACTGCCACCAACAAGATGTGACTCATTTTAAATGGCAGGCTATTGAACAAATAAAAATACCGCCTAGGGGTGGAGATAAGCTGTCTATACTCTGTAAACAAGAAATATACTGGATTTTCAAAACCAGATGTCTAGTACCATTGGGTTTTAACTCAGAGAATGACATTATTAACTTCTGGCAGAAGTGATTAATTTCATCTAAATCTCACTTTAATTAAATTATTAAAACTATCATAATATTTGTGGTAATTAATATAAATATTATTTTAAAAGACTCCTCAAACTTGATATTTTTCTTATAAGTGAGACATCTTAGTTAACACATTACACATTAGGACTACTATATACACCAGTCATTTTAAGTATATTATTCAGATTTTCTATATAGGCTTCCTTAACACTTTTATCTTAATGTACGTTTCGATGGTGTTTTAAAAGTAGACTCAGCTAACTAGACTCTTGCCTATTTATAGATAAATATTTGATATACTTTTTCCATGTGTAATGATTATTATTATTCTTTCCAGGATGCTTAATCTGTTAGGATGTTCATTCTACACATAAAATTGGTACCTAAAAATCTATGCTTGTTGCACCACTTTTTAGTGACATCCATAAACACATATATATGTTCTCTTCTGAAAACACCTTTTTGCATATTTGCATTTGCCAGCACATATATATAGATGTATATTCTTATCTGTATATGGGAATGTTATTTTTTGGTATTTGCTTTTTTGCATATTCATATAGATTTATTTCTGTATGTCCTGATTCACTTTGTATAATAATAATAATTTTTTTCTCCAATTTCTTATTGCAAACATATCACTGGGCATTTTCTAATTGTCTATCATCAGTATTATGTGATTGAAATGTAAATATCATGTATAGTATGTATATGTTAATTAGAGTAAGTTTCTAAAGGGTTAAGTGTTGGCATTTGTTTTTATCCAATCAAATCATTGTGTGTTTAGCATAAAAGGGAGCACCTCCTTACAGGTGCTATTCTATGATTACGGTCAATATGACCGAAACCGGTCAGAATATACCATGCTAACTACCTAACCACATGGTTTTGTATTCTCCCCTACTTTTTAATGGAATAAAGTGAACTATATTTTATTATTACCATCCGGCTTCGTTGGACTTTTCTTTCTATTTATTACATAGTTACTTTACATCACATATATAAACGAAAGAACAAGGAAGGCAAAGTCCATTATAATAAGGAAACATTTGAACCACACAATCAATCCTTCCTAAGTGGATACATTTATCCTTAGTCCTAGCATTGACCAAGGGGATTGTTCTTGAATAAATTGTTTGTCACTATATCTATGGAAGTGCTTGGGGGAAGAAAGGGAGAAAAAAAATTTTTTAATTTCCTCTCAATTCCTCTCATCTCCCCTCACATCCCTCTTCCCTCCTCTCCAGATAGTTGGGGGATACTGATAATCCGATTAATATGATTCATATAATCATTACCCATAGCCTTAATAAATGGACCACAGACATTAAAGAATGTATCTACTTTGAAAGGGCAAAACTTTTTATAGTCATATGCTTCAAGAATGCCTTCTTTTAGCATTGCCTTCTTAATATGACTAACATTTGGAGAATTTTTATTGATCCAGCAGGAAAAGATCAATGATCTTGTTTTTATTATCACTTTATGTATGAATCTATTATTTCCCCCCCATAGAGGAGAGTGTGTAAGGAAAAAAACATTTACTGATGATAGTTTTATATCTAATTTTAATATACTAGAAAGCCAAAAGCCCACTTTCGACCACAATTGGAATTGTTTAGGGCATTCATATACCAAATGGAGTAAGTCCGGATTAGTTCTTGAGCATTTAATACACTTATTCTCCACCTCTTTATTCCACTTACAAACTCTATTCGGAGTTAAGTAATCTTGGTGCATAAGTCTAAAATGTGATTCCCTTCCTGCCATTGAGTTCTCCAGTTTATGTATTGTCCCCAAACTGATTTGTATGATTTTATCTTCTCTGCAGATAGGTATGCTGTTTTCCCATTTATTATAGAGGTCTTCTAATTGCCTTGACTTAAACCCATTTAGAAGTGTTTCATAGATAACTGAGAGTGGCCTCTGCTTAATTTTTGGATTGTCCAGTAGAGGGTGAGACTGAAAAAATAGATCAGAGTCCTGGTAAAGAAATGACCTTAAATAATGCTTTGCTTGTATAAAATAGAATCTATCCTTACCAGGAATTTGATAAAGCCTTTGAATTTCCTCAAATTTAAATATTTGTTTAGTCTTCCAATTACATAAATGTCCTAAATTGGTTACTCCACAGTTTCCCCAGCGCTGGAATACTGAGTAATTTAGGCCCGGGATAAATTGTGAGTTCCCCACCAGTGGTACCCATCTAGCATATACTTTCTTTTTTATTGATATTATTTTCATAGCTGCAGTCCAAGCAGCCAGAGTGTCTTTCAGCATAATATATATAATTCGTATAGATATTAGATTGGAAAGTCCAATCCAGTGGGAACCGCAACAAAGTGGCGTAGTTATAAAGCAGCAGATTAGGTAAAGCTAAGCCCCCACTGAGAAAGGGTAAGTATAGTTTATCCATCTTAATTCTAGATCTCCTACCTCGCCAGATAAAATATCGAAGGGCTTTCGTGAAATTATTCAAATCATCTTGTTTAATTAATAAAGGGAACATGCGCAAAGTGTAAAGTATCTTTGGGAGTATAAAAATGTTATACACTGCCACTCTCCCTGAAAGGGAGAGTGGGAGGTTTACCCAATTTTTAAATTTCTCTGTGCATTGATTTAAAGCATACACTATGTTGTCCCTATACCAATTTTGAGGGGAAGAGGAGAGATATATACCTAAATACTTTAGTTTATCCGTTTCTACAAATGGGTAAACCATATTTGTTTTTGATTTTTTAAGCCATAGAATACTAGACTTAGAGAAGTTTATTTTATATCCTGATACCTTACCGTACATCTCTAGCTGAGAGATAACTTCATTAGTTTGAGAGTTTGGATCTGATACACATAGTAAGAGGTCATCCGCAAAGATAGATAGCTGAAATATCTCCTCATCTAGTCTACAGCCTAATACTTTCCTCCTGAGCTTCATTGCCAGGGGTTCAAGTACCAAGTCAAAAAGCAGTGGTGACATTGGACACCCCTGTCTTGTTCCTCTAGAAAGGGAGAAAGGAACAGAAATATTACCGTTTACTAAAATAGTGGCCCTGGCATCAGAATATACATTAGATATTACATTTAAAAAATTGCCTCTAAGGCAAAAATTAAACAGTGTCTGCTGGAGAAAGGACCACTCAACCCTGTTGAAGGCCTTCTCCGCATCTAATGACAGGAGAAAGGCCTCCGGCAGCGCGGCCGGTCCCCCTCCAGCATCCTCCTCAGCATATTGACAAATAACATGTTGAATTCTTCTAATATTCCTTTCAGAGGTTCTCCCCTTAACAAACCCCACTTGATCCCTATGAATTACATTTGGAAGTATATCCTTTAATCTCTCTGCTATTATCTTCATTAAGATCTTATAGTCCACTCCCAATAATGAAATTGGCCTATATGAGGTAACCTCCTCTGGGTCTTTCCCTTCTTTTGGTAATAGTATTATATTTGCAGTCTTAAACTGCTCTGTGATTTTAACATTATGACAAAAATAGTTGTTGTAGAGGGAGTTTAATATAGGTATGATTTTTTCCTTAAGGATATCATAAAATTCTATAAGTAGACCGTCCGGTCCAGGAGCCTTTCCCTTAGACATTATTTTGATTGTGTTACTTATCTCTTGGTCTGAGATAGGTCCATTCAAACAATCCAACTCTGCTTCCGTAATGTGTGGCAGATTCAAATCCTTAAAGAATTCCCCTATCTCAGATCTATCAGGGGATTGAGAGTTATATAAATTACTATAATATTGTTGGAATAAATCCAATATTTCCTCAACTCTATTAACAATCCTACTTCCATCTCTTAAGATTTTAATTGGCTTCTTTCTATTGGTTTTTTTAAATAATCTTGACAGATAATTGCCCACTTTGTTGCCTTACCTCCTGAATTGAGTTATACCTTTATAAATATCTACTTGTGCTGAATCCAAAAGAAATAATTCCCTCTCTTTTTTACAAGCAAAATATTTATCTTTATTTATTCTATTTGGTTTCTTTCTATAGTTTGAATATGCTATAGATAATTTACAAGCTAAATCTTTATCAACTTTCTGTTGTTCTTTCTTAAAACATTTCACAAAATGGTTAATATCGTCTTTTAAGGTGACCTTTGCTGCTTCCCAAAAGATATTACTGTTATCTATATATTCCTCATTATTCCGATAATACTCTTCCCAACAGTCAACTAAATATGATTTAAATTTCGCTGAATGATATAAAAATTTGGGGAAGAAAAAGGTATTGTAATTACTTTTAGTATGTTCTTCTATTTTTAAAAGAATCGGGGCATGATCTGACAATGAGAAGTCTAAAATTTTAGCTTCCCTTACTCTATGTGTCAGTTTATCGGATATTAAAAAAATATCCAATCTAGAAAGGGAATTGTGTGTCTTGGAGGTATATGTATATTCCAAACAATTTGGATAGAGCAATCTCCAAATATCAACCAATTCAAATTGGGAACAGAGTGTAGAGAATATATTTGTCTCAAATTTCAACTGTGCCCGTCTTGTTTTGGTTCCTTTATTCTGAGCTGTCATGCTTTTCCCATCTAACAATCCATTAGGGGTAGCATTAAAATCCCCAGCTATAATAATATCAATTTCTGGTTGGTTCCCCAGTATTTTATTTATTTTCCTCCAGAATTTACTATCTTGGTTGTTGGGACCATAAATATTACCCAATAGCATATCTTTACCATGTAATGTTATTATAAGGAATTGAAATCTACCCTCTTTATCATTTATTATTTTTTTTTAATGTGAAATCTAGGTGTTTATTAAATAAAACTGCAACTCCTCTTGCAGCTCTAGAGTATGATGCTGAGACAACTTCTCCTACCCATTTCACTTTTAATTTAAGATGTTCAATCTCAGAAAGATGGGTCTCTTGTAGACAAACTATATCAGGGCACCTTCTGCCTAGGTAGTTTATTATGGCCTTTCTTTTGACAGGGGAATGAATTCCCCCAACATTCCATGATATAAGTTTAACCATTAAAATGGCAAAAGTTCAAGGACATCGAAAGGGGAGGGGAGGTGAAAGAGGACGAGAGGAAGAAAAGAGGAAGGAAGAGAAAAAAAAAAGGGAGGGAAGAGACAAGGGGACAGTTCCCCCTTTCCCCCAGCACTCCCTAGTTGTTTAGTACAAAATTCAAGCCTAAAATTCCCAGACATAGTCAGTCTGGCCATCAATAAATCATTTTCACAACAATAATTACACACAGTCTTTTTCCTATAGAACATGAAAGGAGCTCCTATTTACCATAAAAAGAGAAAAGGGAGAGAGATGGCAAGAAGAACAAAAAAAAATAAGAAGAAAGAAGAAGAAAGGGAAGAGAGAAAAGGAGAGGAAAAAGAGAAGGGAAGAAAAAAAATTACTAAAAAGCTTATCATATGTTAGTTTGTGACAAATCAATAATCCCATTTACCATTCACTTTAAGTATTTCCAGTGCATAATATTTTCACCATGTTTTAAACATCTTAAACAGAAACATCTAAAAAACATTAGCCCATTTTAAACAGCAGCTTCTAATAGCCATTCCACCTTGTTATATTTTAAACAACCTCATCTGAATATCTTCCCATCTAGTGGGAGAAAACATTAACAGTGATAAAAAAAAAAAAAAAAAAAAAAAAAGGGAGTTCTAAAAAACTTCTCTTGTAGCGATTTGTGACCTAGTAATAACCAAGTTTACTATTTACTATTTACTATTGAACATTTCAAGTCCTGAATGCTTTAAAATTTTCACCATTTTCCTTAGATTATATATTGCAATTTCTTAAACATTGATTTCACCCTGTTAACAATCAATTTCAGTAGGGAAAAAAAAAGGAAAAACCTTAAACAAAATAACTAAAAAACTTATCATATGTTAGTTTATGACAAATCAATAATCCCATTTACCATTCACTTTGAGTAGTTCCAGTGCATAATGTTTTCGCCATGTTTTAAACATCTTAAACAGAAACCTCTAAAAAAACATTAACCCATTTTAAACAGCAGCTTCTAATAGCCATTCCACCTTGTTATATTTTAAACAACCACATCTAAATATCTTCCCATCTAGTGGGAAAAAACATTAACAGTGAGAAAAAAAAAAAATAACTAAAAAGCTTATCATATGTTAGTTTGTGACAAATCAATGATCCCATTTACCATTCACTTTAAATAGTTCCAGTGCATACTATTTTCACCATGTTTTAGACATCTTAAACAGAAACAACTAAAAAACATTAGCCCATTTTAAACAGCAGCTTCTAATAGCCATTCCACTTTGTTATATTTTAAACAGCCTCATCTGAATATCTTCCCATCTGGTGGGAGAAAACATTAACAGTGAAAAAAAAAAAAAAAAAAAAAAAAAAAAGGGGAAAAAGAACAAATTTATATCAACTATCAAAAATTTCACCCTATTGTCACACACACACAAAAAAAAAACAGTTTACTCCCCTCACTCCTTCCCTCCTCTCTCTCCTTTCTGCTAAAAGTTATTAGCTTTCACATTAAATTGCCCTTTTCCCTATACAGGATGAGGAGCATCCTACCAAAATTTACACTTCTTTTTCTTTATCCAAATAGGTGCGTGCTTGTTCTGGGGACTCAAAAACAAAAAAATCTGTTCCTGACTTAATTTTCAGCTTTGCAGGGTACAGCAGTGAGAAAAATCTTCCCTCTTTCACTAACTCAGTACAAATTTTTGAAAAGAGTCTCCTTTTAGTAGACGTTTCAAAGGAAAAGTCCTGAAAAAGCAGAATCTTAGAATCTTTAAAGACAAATTGCTGGTTTCTTCTGTATGCTCTTAATATCTCCATCTTGGCTCTGTAATTCAAATATTTAATAATGACTGGGCGTGATCTATTTTCCTTGAGAGAGACTCCATCTTTTTCTCTGCCCAGTCTATGAGCTCTTTCTACAGTGAACAGATCTTTCTTCCCTTCCACATTCAGGATTTGGGGAAGTATTTCCTCAGCAAATTGTAGTAAGTCATCCTGCTTAACATCTTCTGACAGGCCGATCACCCTCAAATTATTACGCCTGCTCCTATTCTCTGCTTCTTCCAGCCTGTTGGCAAGCAGTGTGTGGGTTTTGATTACAGACTCCAACTTAGGTTCCCAAGCGTTCTGTATATCTTCACAATCTGACAACCTGTAGCTGTCATTCTTACACTTTGAGCTTTCAGCTCTTCAGCTATGGTAATCAGCCTCATGTTTATTTCTTCAATCTTAGGTAGAATTAAAGCGCATACCTGGGAGGCTATAAGATTTGCTTCATTACTCTCCTCCACCCTGCCCCCTACTGGGCCTTCTTCAATGGATGTGCTAAGCATGCTGGTATTTTTAATATTCCTTTTTTCACTAGATTTAATCTTGGGAGACATTTTCTGTGCTTTTAAATATTTCTCCATTAAATTAAGATGCTTGCTGTAAATATCTTGTTGTTTTCCTCTTTCTTGTTTTAGTTTTAATATATCCAAAGTCTTAATTAAGGCTGTTCCCCAGCTTTTACTCCTTACATGTGTAAGCTCTTTTTTTGCACTGGATATACAGAAATTAACTCCTTAGGCTGCCTGTCCCTTCTTGACTTAGAATACTTAGAATACCCCTCTCTTTATTAATAACCACCGCTGGCCCAAAGAGGGTAAGAGGGATATCTGGTGGCCATATAACCAAGTTTAGTTCTCAGTTCATATTCAAAGAGGTGTAAGATTTTTTAGTTTTACACTCCTCTTCTTCTTCCCTTGTGCTTCTATTGTTTCGGCTGGGCACTGCGTGTGTTGTTTTTAAATCATAAAGAAATAACAATGATTTACTTACATGCGCCTTCTTGACAGCCACTCTGGGGGGTTCAGGTCGAGAAGGAGATCTCTTGATGGCGTTTACCTCCTTCTTCTCCTCTACAGGAGACTCTTCCGCCACTGTAAAACTACAGAAGCTACGAAGCCTGTGTTTGGCCGGCCACTGCAGATATCCGCCAGCCACTCTGCCGCCCGCCTCTTCACAGCTGCCCTTCAGAATAGCAGCCACTCCTGAGGTATTTTGACACACTCGGTGTCGGCATCGGGTGAGCCTGCCACTGCAGCACTTGATTTCCCCGCTGCTGCTCTCCCGAGCTCCACCTCTCTTCGAGACGTGCTTCCGCACTGATGTCACAGTATGCCACGGACGGCTCACACCCCCCGGTTACCCCTGATCTTACTAAGAAGGAATGGACAAAGCCATGGAAGAATTTATGTAACTCAAAGTGTTTTTTCTCTTTTGAATGCCCAGACTGGTATTTTCTTTAAGGCAGCCCAAAAAGAAGCCATCTACTTTACTGGTTCCTGATTCTGCTTCTGGGCTAAATAGCAAGGAATGGAGAAAGCCAGGAATTCCCTTTGTTCCCTCTGCCAAATTAAAAAATATTTTCACTTTACCTTCTGAAAAATTGGTGTCATGTCTGCGCCCTGAATTGATTCTGGGACCTCTGTTGTCAGTTCTCTCTCAGCCTACTGCTCTGTCTCTGCGCCACTGTAGGGTTCTGGTTCAGGCTGAAAGTTTATTTATGCTGCTACTTGCACTGGTTAATTCTCTGGCTCCACCTGCTTGTCAGCTGCAGGTAGTTTCTTAATCAGCACTGCTATTTAAGGCATCTTCACAGACCACTCCCTGCACTTACTTATGGTTTACACTCTGTTTGTACCTCTGGCCTGTGCCAGTTATTCTGGTGGATCTTTTGGCTCCTGTACCTGGGTTGTCTCCTGACTTCTCTTTTGGATCCCCCCTGTGTTTAGACAAAGGATTGAATAGGTTCTCTGGTAAATTGTACTTAGCTTGTTTTCTTCCGGTTACTCACTGTGTTTGGTGACTGTGGGTGGTGTCTTTTTGCAACCACTTCAGGATGGAAATTCTTCTCCCTCAGAAATGCCTTTTGTTCTACTGTTCTGTACTACTGAAGGAATGTCAGATGGATGTTCTTCTTCTGAGGAAGCATCCGATCAAGAGGCTGATACCAATAAACCACAGATTACTCTTGCTGAAATCAGAAAATCGAATAATCCCAAAGTTTATCAACAAATTTATTCTGGCCATGTTGAGGTAACTCCAGTTCAGGCCAGTACTTCCTCACTTAAAGGACCTCTCAATACAGTAGAATTACATAATTAACAAGAGCATAATAAAAAGACAATGCAATAGCACTTATTTTGAAATTCAATTTAGCAGTAGATTTTTTCTCACATTTTCCGGCCCCTGTATCATGTGACAGACATCAGCCAATCACAGACTAGTATACGTACACCATGTGAGCTTGTGCTCATGCTCGGTATGATATTGTTCCCCAGAAATTGTGAATATAAAAAGACATTTGATAATGGAGTAAACTGGAACGTGTCTTAAAACTGCATGCTCTATCTGAATCATAAAAGTTTATTTTGACTTGAGTATCCCTTTAATAATTTGCTTCCTCTACCTCGCCTAGGAATGGTATATCCATCTTCTTCTGTTTTGAAATTAGTAGAAGCCAACAAGCAAGCCTCTTAACCTTCTAGTTCAGTTTGCAGCCTGTCTGCTAGTGACATAGGAGAAACCTCTACTGTACCTGAAATAGAAAAAAGAGAAAAAATCGATCCCAATATCCATATGGTATGAATAAAAACAGCCTTTATTTCTTCAATTTTAAAACAGCAAACACACAAGTTAAAGAACTTATCTATTAATCAAGGTGGAGTAATTATTGCTCGACAGAGCTCTTCTCATTATATCGCCTAAGGCTTTTAAGTATGAGCTGTGAACTGCCATTAATATATATCGGCTAACCAAGGGTTAAAACACGGAACCCTCTTTCTTTTTTCTCTACTGTACCTGTTTCTTCTTCCAGTCTATCTGTGACGCATATGGAGGCTCTTTCTCCAGTTTGTGTAAAAGCCTCTGATGAAGCCATAATCTGCCTTGAAGACCTCCAAGTTTATGAAGAGACAAAAGTGGTGGCTTGAGGGGGGGGGGGCACTGTCACATCCATGCCCAGGATTGAACCTTGGACCTCTGTTGCTGGTTCACTCTCAGCCTTTTGCTCTGTCTCTGCACCACTAGAGGGCTTTGGCTCAGGCTGAGAGTTTCTTTGTGCTGCTACCTGCCCTGGCTAGCTCTCTGGCTCCACCAACTTGCCAGCTGCAGCTAGTTTGTCAATCAGCACTGCTACATAAGGCATATACAAGTTATTCTGGTGGATCTCCTGACCTCTCTTCTGGATCTAACCCTGTGTTTGGACGAAGGATCAGAAAGCTTCTCTGGTAAATTGAACTTGGCTTGTTTTCTGTCTGCTCCTCCGGATACTCCCTGTTTTTGATTAATGATCAGACTGCTTTCTGGTATCCGACCTTTGGCTTGTCTTCAGACTATTCTCTATTTTCCAGCCTGTCACAGCTTCCTGTATATTAAGTGTCCACAAACTGTCACTCTATTATCCTGCTTCAGTACCGAGCCCTTCAGAAAGCGACTGACAAGCACTGCTATCCTGTTCCAGTAACCTAGCCCTGCAGAGGGCTCCTGTTAACCACCAGTATCCTGCTTCAGCACCATAGCCCTGCAGAGGGCATCTGCCAAGCACTGCTATTCTGCTCCTGTACCCACGCCCTGCAGATTGTATTTGCCAAGCACTGGTATCCTGCTTCAGAACCCAATCCCCACCGAGGGCATCTGTCAAGGCCAAGTATCCTACTTCAGGACCCAAGCCCTGCAGAGGGTGTCTGCCAAGCACTGGTATCCTGTTCCAGAATCCACTCCCTGTAGAGGGCATCTGTAAAGCTCCATTATCCTGCTCCTGTAGCCAAGCCCTTCAGAGGACATATGCCAAGCAATGGAATCCTCTTTCAGTCTCCACCTCCAGTCTTCGGGTTCAAGTGGGCACTCCAGGTCATTGGCTCCCTAAAAGTGTGCACTCCAGTTCCTGGCCCTAAAGTGGGGACTCCTGTTCCTGGTCCTAGAGGGGGTTCTTCATCAGATTCCAGTTCCTGTACAATAAAACTTGCATTGTCTGCCTGTTCACTCAATCTTGCCTAAAAGCTGTAGTTCCGCTAAGAAGTCTATTCCTCTGGCCCCTTTTAGAGTACAAGACAGCCTTAAGTCTGACACCACCTCAAAACCCTCTCCCATGAACATGACAATTGGAGGTATGGGAGACTATTCCTAAGGTGGACCGTGTTGTTTACACTTTGGCTAAGCCAACTAACATTCTTTTAAATGACAGTACCACTTTTAAGGATCTGAAGGACAGAAAACTTTGTTTCCCTCAGGATATCTGTTCAGCTGGCAGACTTGACGAAATTCGTTCAGCTGGAAGGCTTGATGAAATTCAGGGTTGCTTGAGGTTATTCAATACTGCAAGCAGTTTCATTTGTGTTACAGCTGTCGAAATATCTTACTTTAATGCAAAGAGTGCTGCTATGTCTGTTCTGGCTAGAAGAGCTTTATGGCTCAAGTCATGGTCTGCTGATATATTATCTAAAAGCAGACTTCTTTCCCTCCCATTTTTGTTTGCAGCGGTACGACCTCCAAGGTTCATGTGGAAGCTTGGTTTCTCTTGGTTTAAGTCCAAACAGACCAAAATCATACTTTTTTTTTTGTTTCTTTGGACTGTTTGGATGTGGCCCACAACCCAGCCTCAGTTCCTGTAGGTGGTAGTCTGAACTGTTTAGATCATCCATAATTCCTCAGATTTGCCTTTCTAAACAGCCATTACCAATATGTGCCTCCCCCATTTGGTCTGGCAACAGCATCAAAATCTTCTCAAAGGTTCCTGGAGCTCTTTTGTCCATAGTGAGAACTCAGGGCATAGCAGTAGCTCCTTACCTAGACATTATTCTGGTACATGCTCTTCTTTTGAGATGGCTTTAACATATAAGCACAGTTCTTTGGTTCCTTTTTTCCCATTGTTGAAAAATTGACATCCCAAAAAGCTCTCTACAACCACAATCCAGAGTTGCCTTTCTGGGCTTTATAACAGACTCTGTAACAATGAGACTATTTCCAACAGATACTTGCAGTCTTAAATTGCAGAAGCCATGTGGTTTTTTTCAACAAACTCTTCTGTCTACACTACATTAATGTGTGTTAGTAGTTGGTCTCATAATAGCAACTTCAGATGCTGTATCTTTTGCCAGATTCCACTTATGTTCTTTACAGCTTCAAATGTTGTAATAGTGGGATTACGATTACAGCCTGTCTCAGAATATCTCTTTAGACTTCAAGACATTCCCTAACTTGGGTAAGACTCGCCAATCATTAATTCGAGGAGCCTCATTTTTCCATCCGAATTGGGTAGCAATTCATGTGGATGCCAGCCTGATGGGTTGAAGTGCAGTAAGGGGTTCCCAGAAAGTGCAGGGAGTTTAGTCTCCTTGGGAGGGGGTGTTATGGATCATCATCTTGGAACTCTGTGCAGTCTTCAGTGCTCTCTTGGCCCCTGATAATTCAAGAGCCTTTTATGAGGTTTCAGTCTGACATTATTAACTGTGGCTTACATCAATCACCAAGGTGGTACTCGAAGCGCCATAGCAATAAAAGAGGTAGCTAGACAGCATTCTGACTTGGTCATAACGCCGTCAATACATGATTTCAGCAATTCACATTCCAGGTAGGGAAAATTTTGAAATGTGCTTCCTTATGCATCAGTTTCCTCACCCCAGCAAATGGTCCTTGAATCAGGAGGTAGTCGTCCATATTGTGAATCATTGGGGAATGGCTGAGATAGACTTCATGGCCTCTCCCTTGACTTACAAGCTACTCTAGTATTGTTCATGATCTTGATATCCACAATTGATTCTAATAGATGCACTAGTAATTCCCTGGTCATACAATCTGATTTACATATTTCCTCCTTTTGTTTTACTATCCAGGAAAGGGCATAAGTGATTCTAATTGCTCTGGCAGGGCCTCATAAGACTTGGTACACAGATCTGGTACAAATGTCTCTCTCAGAAAGGATCTGGTGATTGAATGCCTGATTTTGTCTCAGAGGTTTTCCAGATCAAGTGATAGTCACTTTAATTCAGGCCAGAAAGGCTTTTAGAAGATGCATTTATCAGAAAGTCCAGAAAGTTTTCCAATTCTTGTGTGATTCTAAGAATTGCCATTAGAACTCTTTCAAAATTCTTTGAATTCTTACATTTTTGCAGGATGGTCTGTATAACGATTTATCAGCCAATTCCCATAAGGACCAATTTCTTTTCTTCCCTTTCAGTCTTGTATTGCAAGAAGAAGACTTCCTAACATTCACGCATTTGTTCAAGTTTTGGTTAGGATAAAACCAGTTAACAGTCCTGTTTTTCTTTGTGGACCGTTAACTTGTTTTTGAGAGTTCTTCAAGATCAGTCGTTTGAACCTATACATGATCTGAACATTCAGCTGTTGTTTTTTTTTTTGGGGGGGGGGTTTAATCAATTTTTATTGAAGTCATAAACAAGTGTAACATAATAGATACATCCCGAAATAATGACAGATAAGAAATATATAATGTTATTGCAGAGATATTGCCAAGTCTACTAATACAGATTATGCCTACCTACGATACATTTGTGAGTTTAAAGAATAGTATGCATTGGTAGTTATTATTAAAGTGATGAGGCTATATTTGGCTGGACAAATGGAAGAGCACTGAGGTCATCTAGGCAAAGGAAACACGTAGAAGGGGCTTTTTGAGCCCAATTATCTAAAAAGTGTTAACAAGGGATTTGGATTATCTAAAGTGAGACTTCAGTTTTATAATAACATAAAAAAGAGTAAAAATGGCTCACTCATTGCAGTAGAGAATATAGATTAGGTTATCTATTCAAGTAGCATTGGGGCAAGGGGGGGGTTGTCTTTATGGTTTTTTAGGGAAGGGAAATTCAGCGGGTGAGAGCCGCTCTAAATGAGGTGAGGGGAAGGGTGGGAGGGCGGAGCTTGCTAGAGTGTCAAACTAATAAGCACTTTTGGGCCTCTGAGCTGTCGAGTACAATACAAGTAAGGATATCTATTATTTATGTTATGTGTTTTAGTCTCTTTCACAATATAGAATATATAATAGATTTAAGTATTATTAAGCCATAATAGCTGAGAGCTTAGTTTAAAGTCACTTTTCCAGTGTTATGCAATAGCTAAAATGTCAACATTTTATGCCACCCGTAATATAGATTATAGACAATAAAAAAGTAAACAGAAAACAGTGTTTCGGAAAACCATCATTGATATAAGAGACTTAGAGAGATTCCAGGATATTATAGGAGCCTTTATTGCTAGGATAATAGGGGGAGTATGGGAGACGACAGTCCTGATCACATGTTGTCAGTACATAACCAGGTGTAGCTGTGATGGGGTCTAGAGTAGGGGGTTCTTCCCCCATGTGACTTAACAAGGAGGAGCAGACTGAGTGGGCACTAAATATGGCTAACTCATCCCTCCAGATTAGCCAATCAAGGTCCTATGTTGTAAGGATAGAGGCCCATAAAAGCAGTGTGCAACATTAAAATGAAATACATAACATCGTTAAGGACTGCAATATAGAGTGTATCTTGGTGGAAGTAATGTGAGGGGTAAATAAATAACGTAGAACTATTGGGGACGAGCTCAGAAGTAGTGCTATATTTTATAGGCATCACATAAAAAAGTGTGCTGTAAAGTCAACTAGATGATCTGTATAATTGTGTGAAGGGTCTGGGTGAGCCCCATCAATATAGCTAGCAGTATCTCTAGAATAAGGCCAACATCTATGAGAGCAGGTCTATCCCATATGACATGATGAGCAAAGTAATTGGAGTAAATATATAGTAGTAACATATATATTTGCATATCAAACATAAGAATTAGCTCTGGAGGCTTAACAAATGATAACAGTATGAAACTAGCTTTTTGCTTGCATTTTAGTGCTAGCTTGTGTTCCGTGTAAGACTCCAAGATGAACAAGAAAGGAAATCCTGCTGATGATTTAGTATAAGTTGAGAGCCTATCTAACAATAATACAAGTAGACTTAATTACATCACGTATTGTTAATCCACTTCCTGCTTAGGTTGAGATACAGGATCACAATCTTAGTTAAACTCGTGTGCTTCCATGACATGAAGCTGATTACAGGCTAAAGTGATTCTAGGGTAAAACAAATATAAATATGTATAGGCTGAATAGAACAACGTAGTATTAGGTAACTTCAACATTGAGAACACATAAACAATCTTATGAAAACTGAGGTTAGGAGTAGTTATAATAATGGAGGAGCTTGCTAACAGAGGCATGTATGATTGTAAAGTGACCGTGATGGTATGAGGGTATACAATGAATCTTGGGTCTAGAGCAGCAATTTCCTACTATAACAGCTTCTACTAGGTCGCATTACTCATGATATATAAGAGCTAAGACAAACAAGCTAAACACTATAGACACGTCTAGGTCTGAAACATCAAACAATATTTGTTTATCATAAAGACCCAGAAATCTATAGCTAAGTGTCTTATTAAAAATAAAATAGTGAGTCTGGTTGAGAACATTTTCCAAAACAGTGGGTGTTAGGGCATCTCATCCATAGTAAAAGGCCTTACCCCACTCCAGACTTAGCTATAAGTGTAAAGGAACCCCGCTGTGTGAGTGGAATTAAACATTTAGTGAAAGAATTAGCGAGCCTCTTCAATCCTAGTCCAAGGACCTCAACGGGTGTACAAACCAGTGGGGACCCAGACTCTAACCGATAAGGCTGCTTGTAGAATTTGGTAGTGTTCCTGTTGAACTGGAGGGCTTTGCCTTTAATCAGGGACGCTGGAGTACTAAGAGCTGATAGTAGGAGTTCAAAATATGGATCCCGGGAGTAGGTGTCGGGTAAGTAAGTGTGTTCTCCATGGCTCTGATCTCCTTGTGACCTCAACACAATGTTCCGATCTGTTACTATAGCAGATGACAAGGTAGGGGCTACCAGTTGTTCGCCGGCTCCCTGGAAAGAGATCAGTTCAGGGACGTCTCCCTCACCAAAGAGGACCCCATTCGTAGCAAGAGCAGATCGAAGCTCACCAAAGTGCACATCCAGTCTGTCCTCCATTTGTTTCAGATAGGAAATTATTTCAGACGCCATCTTTCTGGAGGCCTTTGATAGCTGCAGCTCTGTGAAGTTTGCGATTCCCCGCTGTCAATAATCTGTAAGTTAAACTCGCCTCCGCAGTTCCACTTGCGTTAAAGAGGGACTAATGTAAAGTCTCTTTATTTTATACCATGGTGCTTGTCTTTACTTTAGACTGTAGGTATATCTCTGTTTCCACACGTTACGTAGAGCTGGCGGGCTTTTGTGGGTAGATGCAGCGGCTGGGAGAATTGCTAAAATCTCTGTAAATCTAGGACTTTGGATGCGGTAGTATGGTATTGTCCATGTCCTGGATTGTTATCCGGAACATATATGATATATTCTGGTGTCTTTGTGAGCTTCTTAAGGCTGAATTAGGCTGCTTTTAGGATGTCGCAATACGGAGCTCCTCACTTGTGCGACCATTTTCGTTAGCGTTCAGCTCCGCCCCCTCAGCTGTTGTTTTATAAGGTTCTCCTTCTCTTGCCCTTTTACCTGATCAGAAGAGTATCTGAGATTTCCGTTCTATCTTGTGATTCTCATTTCCTGATTTTTCATCAGTATAAACCAGTTTAAGAACAAACTACTCTTTCCTTCTTACTGTTTCTTATGAAAAATAAATTAGGAAATTGTAGTCTCATCTCTCTGTCCAGCGCTAAAAGACTCTAAAGAGAGATTACTAAATAACTTGCATGTGCTAAGGCCCTTAAAATGGTATCTTCAAGCCACTAAAGAATTCAGAAATGCTTCCTTGTTTATCCAATTCTTAGGTCCCCACAAAGGACAGAAAGCTACTAGAATGATCTGGGCAACTTGACTTAAAGCTTTGATTCATGTAGCATAACTAGTAGTGTGGAAGTTTTCCCCTGAAGGAATTACTGTTCATTCTACCAGAGCAATCACCAATTTTGGGGCTTTTAGAAATGAAGCTTCCATTGAACAGATTTGCAAGGCAGATACTTGGTCATCTTTACATATCTTTACCAAATTCTACCATTTTTACATGTTTGCCTTTTCTGAGGCTGCTTTTGTTAGAAAGGTTCTGCAGGCCACAATGCCATTTTAGTACCTCTACCTGCCTTAACTGTGTTCCCAACCTAATCCATGGTGATCTTGTGGACTTCATAATTTGGGTATAGGTTATCACATGTTATAGTTCTTGGACTCTCACCATATTATGAAAGAAAACATTACCTTATAAATTAATTTCTTTCATTATAGTGAGAGACCACAAGACCCGCCCTTGTTATTCAATTTCCATAACAGTTGTAAGCTGTACCAGTTGACACTTTGTTTGCCCTACTTTTCCTTACTTTTCATTTTTCTTGGCCATATGTATGACTAAGGAATCATGAAAAAGTGGAAGAGATTAAAGCTCTATTGTGTAGGGTGTTTTGCCTCCTCCTATAGGACTGGACATTAATCCCTCATGTAATGGCTTGTGGACTCTCACCATCATGAAAGGAATTAAGATATCAGTTTGGCAAAAAAATGTGTTATTCTTCTTCCTTTTGCTGTCAGCATTGTTGCAAATGCAGTCTTCCCTTTGTTCTTCATGGAAAATGACCGAAGATGGATGCTGATATCCTTCCCCTAGTAATCTTTTCTGTGGGTGGTTCAACCACTGCTTGGAGATATTATCGACTTCCAAATTTCCTTCAAACTATTCTCCATTAGATCCTCCTTCTTACTGTGTTCTTCCACAGAATGGTATTTAATCTAACCAGAAATTGTCCAGAAGATCATAAAAGATGTTATTCACAAAATCTAGAAAGCATAGCTGGTGTCTGAAATACATTCATTTATACATTAGTCAATGTTATACCAGGTTGTAGGCACCACACACATTTGAGCTAAGTAGCACATATTACTAAAGGAGATTTGATGAGCAAACAATGTCAAACTTCAACCATGCTTGATGTGTATGTATTATAAACAAATACATACTCAGGGGCCAATATATCAATGTCTGTCCGACATGATATGCTGTAGCGTATCATGTCCAACAGACATCGCTAAATGCCGACAGCATATGCTGTCGGCATTTAACATTGCACAAGCAGTTCACCAGAACTGCTTCTGCAATGCCGCCCCCTGCAGATTCGCGGCCAATCAGCCACTAGCAGGGGGTGTCAATCAGCCCAATCGTGTAGGATCGGGCGGATTGCAGAATGCAGCCTCAGAGGCAGCGAACCAGTTATGAAGCAGCGGTCTTAAGACCGCTGCTTCATAACTGCTGTTTCCGGCCAACCCTGAAGGCTTTCGCGGAAACAGGGGCATCAAGCTCCATCCGGAGCTTGATAATTCTGCCCCTTAGTCTCAGAAATGATTAGACTTGGTGTGGGGTAGCAGTGATAGCCAGAGCAATCCTGCTGGAAAAGAGATATATTATGCTCAGAGATAAATGCTGCATCCATAAGAATAGCAGTCAGTTTTGGCTTCCAGGTTTTTGCTATCCCGCTGCAAGAAAAGATGTGAATGTGGCACTATTGAAGACACAAAACTCTCATATAAACATATACATAGTTGACTATGTACAAGGGAATAAAACAGTAGAGAACTTGCCAACATTAAAGGCACATTCAAGTAATTTATTTATGAATGCATTAGAAATTATCTGCAGGCTTGATTGGCCTTTTGATTTTTATCTGCTATCAAAAACAAGGCTCTTCCTTCCCTCTTCTGTGGTGGTTGGCTGTGTATGTGCTTCTTTTGCACAAATATCTTATTTGAAATAGTTTTTTCTTCTGGATACAAAAATCCTTCATCAACTGAGTGCAATAGTTTGAACAAGTATGATCTTTCAAGCTTAAAGGTCAGTAATTGTCAAAAAAAAGACAAGCTCAGCTGTGTAACTAGAGTTGCTGATTGGATCAGCGGAAGTTTCCACCTCAGGACCAGACGTGCTCTGCAAGTCCCAAGCAGTACTTCTACTATGTGTTTAACCTCTTTGCTACATATAGTAGAGCAGGGTCCCTAGTCAAAATCAAATGTACTAACAAATTAGAGCCCTTTACGAAAATCAGGGACAAGTAGCGTAACCTTCCACAAGTATCAACTTAAACTGTTGCTACAGAGCTTTGTGGAAACATTTGTTAGCACCCCTCAAATTTAAGGTCTAGAAGCCCCCTTATTTAAGCAAGAACATTCAAATAAGCCAGTGTGTCTGGGTTTATTTTAAGTGTCTGTTTAGAGAAAGAATAGCATATAACTATTGTTTGTGAGTGAAAACCTCATCATCACCTCTGTTATCTTAAATTTCTCTTCTGTATGTTTAGCTGTGTGCATATCATATTATAAGCAAAGAAAGATATGTGATATTATTTTCCTAAAAGCTTATGCTTTCTGTTCATGTTTCATCAACTTGTTTTTTGTAGACCACCTACATTCCACAGAGGATGACATCATAGAGAGCTGTGAAGGTAAATTAAAGGGACAATGAACCCAAATTTCTTCTTTCTCCACCAATCAGAAAGAACAACCCAGGTTGTTCACCAAAATGGGCCAGCATCTAAACTTACATTCTTGCATTTCAAATAAAGATACCAAGAGAATGAAGAAAATTTGATAATAGGAGTAAATAAGAAAGTTGTTTAAAATGTCATGCTCTATTTAAATCACAAAAGAAAATTTTGGGGTTCAGTGTCCCTTTAAGGTTGAGGATCAATAATTGAAGTAGCTAGTTTTTCCTTGTGTGGCTTCCGCATGGAGTTAGAACTATCCCCAAGTTATCACCATCTAGAGCACTAAGCCAAACGCAATAATCAGACAGCATGATTAGGCCTCTTTCACACAATGGGCCTATGAAGTATTGGGCTACCTGTCTTTGACCATTCCACAGACATCACCAGTGAATGCGGATCTCATTAGTGTGGAGGGGGCATGTTTTCAAAATATATCCTGTAAAAATTGTTTATGTTTTGTAATAGTTCAAATAATGTATATGCAAACTAAGTTTCACAGTGAATATAGTGAAGCATATTTATCAAAGCGTCAATCTCAGTGCATTCGCCTGCTTCAATACGCTCACCAGGCATCGCTGACGCGGATCCACATACGATCCCCTTATTTATCAAAAAACCCATCAAGAACACGCATGTCAAGTATGGCGAGATGAGCATCGGACTGTTGTTAACTAACAGTCATCAATGACGCAGTTATTCGGGTTTTTCCCAACTTTATTTATACCATTTCATTACTATCCATGAACAAGCGCATTTCTCTAAAGATAATCTTTTATTTTTCATCTGTTAATGTACAAAAAAAATCTAAATTTATACCTCAACAAACAATATCTCATAGAAAGTTATTTTTATATTTATTTGTTATATGATCCTTTCACATAAATTAATGTGTATTTGTATTTCTAGAAGTCAGACTCATGATATGCTTTTATTTCATTTTTTTAAATGATTATTAAGGCTAGAATTTGTACATATATCTTTGCACATACTTGTGTGTGTGTCTGTGTTATATATATAACAAATCTAGACAGGCCCAGAGGCTTGTTTTCCCACAGAAATAAATCCTAATTTAAAATGTTGTTGTATTCTGCCTGGAATCAACTTCACCCAGCAGTGATTCTAACCTTCTCCCAGCTGATGAGTGGCAAAAACCACGAAACAGTCTGTCCTGGGATGGTTATGAATCACTGCACTAACCCTAGCTAAGTTTATAAGCTGTGTGAACAGCGATACTTTGGCGTACAGGGAACCTGCTGAAAAGCAGACTGAAGTAAAAAGGTGTGTCATTGTGTACTTAATTTGCATATATTACCCAGAATCCTTTGCTGCATTGGAAACAATGTAATTCAGAGGTTTTCTGTGGGAAAACAAGCCTCTGGGCCTGTCTAGATTTGTTAATGAACTACACAATGAGTTATTTTTTTCTATATTTTGTGCGTAGTGGAGGATTTTAAACTCGCCTTTTATCTCCCCCTAATTTAAAATGTTGTTGTATTCTGCCTGGAATCAACTTCACCCAGCAGTGATTCTAACCTTCTCCCAGCTGATGAGTGGCAAAAACCACAAAACAGTCTGTCCTGGGATGGTTATGAATCACTGCACTAACCCTAGCTAAGTTTATAAGCTGTGTGAACAGCGATACTTTGGCGTAACGGGGAACCTGCTGAAAAGCAGACTGAAGTAAAAAAGGTGTGTTCATTGTGTACTTAATTGCATATCTTACCCAGAATCATTTGCTGCATTGGAAACAATGTAATTCAGAGGTTTTCTGTGGGGAAAACAAGCCCTTTGGCCTGTCTAGATTTGTTAATGAAACTACACAATGAGTTATTTTTTCTATATTTTGTGCGTAGTGGAGGATTTTAAACTCGCCTTTTATCTCCCCCTAATTTAAAATGTTGTTGAATTCTGCCTGGAATCAACTTCACCCAGCAGTGATTCTAACCTTCTCCCAGCTGATGAGTGGCAAAAACCACGAAACAGTCTGTCCTGGGATGGTTATGAATCACTGCACTAACCCTAGCTAAGTTTATAAGCTGTGTGAACAGCGATACTTTGGCGTAAAGGGAACCTGCTAAAAAGCAGCACTGAAGTAAAAAGGTGTGTCATTGTGTACTTAATTTGCATATATTACCCAGAATCCTTTGCCTGCATTGGAAACAATGTAAATTCAGCAGGTTTTCTGTGGGAAAACAGCCTCTGGGCCTGTCTAGATTTATTAATGAACTACACAATGAGTTATTTTTTCTACTATTTTGTGCGTAGTGGAGGATTCTAAACTCGCCTTTTATCTCCCCCTAATTTAAAATGTTGTTGTAATTATATATATATTATACTTATATACCTTTATATATATATATATATATATATATATATGTGTGTGTGTGTTATGTCAGAAATCCTTTGCAAACATATTTACATGTCCCTAAGTTGCTTTTTTTGTTCTAAATAATGCTGTCTGTCATATCTCTGTGTTTATTTATACCACTATATGTTAATAGTGTACATTTATTATTATTCTGAGCAGGAAAAATTGCGAATATAGTCATGTCATCAGGGTATCATATGTATTTATTAGCAATCAATGGATATTTTAAGAGAGCTGGGCCCAGTTTTCTCTCTGTACCATGTGTAACCCCTCTGATTGCAATCTAATTTTAAAAAAACATCCCTACACAGGTGTCTATAAAATGGGCTGCATATAAGATGACATTTCTTACTGAAAAAGAAAATTCAAGAGAAGGAAGAAATATCACTGAAAATAGCATGACAGTAAAGAGGTGATTTTAATTTCTGCTGTATCTGAATCATGACAGTTAATGTTAGGTGGGCTATCCCCTTTGAGCTACTGTCATAAATCGTGTGATTATGCATATTCCAATCAAAAGTGGTTGAAAAATTCACTAGTGTGTGGGTTGTTTAGCAGTTTTGCATCATAATTGGGGCGAAGCGTAGAGTGAGACTTGTATTACATGGCTTAAACATGGTGCCCATAGATTTTTCACAAAATAAAAAGGAAGTTAGATATATTATGTTGTGTATTTCATTTTGATCTCTATATCTATTAGTGCTGGCAAGTTTAGGGCAAAACTTTTCAAAAAATTTGAGGAAATAATATTGTCCCCTTGCTTGTAATGAGAGGACAAATTTGTAACATAATCTATAAGTAGTAATGTATTTTTCATTTTTATCCCCTATATCTAAACTAGTTGTACCAAATGTGGAACAATAATATTGTTTGATTTAGAAAGGGAGATACAATTTTTAATAGGTTATTCTAACTTACTTTTATTATGTAATATACTTCATTCTCTTGCAGCATCAAACATAAGCTCTCTGTAAGCTCTCCCATTGATTTTCTATGCATCCGCGGTCTCAAGGGTGGTGGATTAAAAACTAGGTATTGCTGCGTCGGAAATAGACTTGAGAGTACCTGTTAAATGTTTGATAAATTAGGAAAAGGGTCAAATAGAGGTCTAATCTGAATCCGAAACATCTGTAATTATGCAAGCATCTCTCTGCATCGGATTGCGATTGCGGGAGCGTATATTACATCTCAAATTTCAACATTTGCCGATCTTGACGCTTTGATAACTACAGCAGATCAATCTTGTGAACAAATACGACGCGGGATTCAAGCATATTTTCAGTTGATGCTTTGATAAATATGCCCAGTATATTTCTTACAATTGCTCATCTCGCCACTGAAAGGTACTGAAACAGGTATGTTCACTAAAGCTAGCGGGTATTGTTTAGGCACATACCTGTTTCCCAGTATTATACAGGGTTACTCCTAAGGAACGCCTCTACATATTCACTATGTATGTGATCGCCATTGCTAATAAAACACATAAAATAACCTTAATGATAAATCTGTATGAGCTGGGGGTTTGTGGGTATCTATACTATAATTGCGTTTTGTAATGTCCGTCTCCATCGGGAGTTGTGCACGCATCCTCAAAGGAATGTTGGCAGCGCGAGGCAGCCAACAGAAGTTGGCCTGGCGCGCAGCCAAAATAATTCACCTGGATGCAGCAAAGCTGCATCAGGTTGATTCCGAAAATGGAAGGGTGGTGAAAGAATCCACCTGCGTCGGATTCTTTCACCATCCTGCCATTTTCAGAATCCACCGGGATGCAGCGTAGAGCAAAAGAGAAGGGGGACAGGGAGAGCAAAAGAGAGAGAAGGGAGAACAAAAGAGAGGGGGGGAGAGAGAGCAAAAGAGATGGGGGGAGAGAGAGCAAAAGAGAGGGGGGAGAGAGAGCGAAAGAGAAAAAGCGTAAGCTGCATCCCGGTGGATTCCGAAAATGGCATTTTCAGAATCCACCGGGATGCAGCGAAGGCAAATGGAGCATTACAAAAAAAAAAGTATCATATAACAAATAAACATAAACGTATAAAAAAACACCTAACTGCCCCGCAATAAGTGTAAAAAAAAAGACTAACCGCCTGTACGAAGTATTAAGAAAAAAAATAAACTAACCGCCCGCACAAATTATTAATAAAAAACAACAACTACCTAATAAAATTATTAACCCCTAAATCCACAAACCCCATTATCGCAAACTACCTAATATATTATTATTATTATCATTTATTTGTATAGCGCCGCCAAATTCCGTGGCGCTGAGTACAGTGATAGGGGTATACAATGACAAAAGATTTGTGATAAAATACAAAACTAAACAAATCTAGTACAGGAGTAAGAGGGCCCTGCTCCGGAGAGCTCACCAGTCTATAGGTTTAGGGTGCAGAGACATAAGGTTGGGGTAGCTTGTTACATCGGTTGTATTTGCAGCAGTGAGTCAGGCAGTTCATGTACATGTATTAGTTTGGTTCGGATGCGGGATGGAGGAGAGATGGTACGCCTCTCTGAATAGGTGGGTTTTTAAGGATCGTCTGAAGCTATACAAGGTTGGAGACAGTCTAATTGGAGTGGGGTAGAGAGTTCCAGAGGACAGGAGCAGCACGTACAAAGTCTTGGAGGCAGGAGTGGGACGTAGAGATAACAGGAGTGTAGAGACGTAGGTCAGAGGTTGTCAGAGGACGGGATGGGGAATATTTCACGATGAGAGAGGAAATATAGTTGGGAGTTAGACTGTTGAGTGCTTTGTAGGTTAGGGCTAATACTTTTAAATTGTATTTTGGAGTGTATGGGGAGCCAGTGTAGAGACTGGCAGAGCAGAGTAGCTGATGTAGATTGTCGATTTAGGTGAATGAGTTTAGCAGAAGCATTCCATAATAGATTGGAGGGAGGAGAGGCGGTGTTTTGGAAGGCCATTTAGGAGTAGATTGCAATAATTCAATGCGTGACAAAATGAGGGAATGAATAAGTATTTTTGTAGTTTTTTGAGTAAGGAAGAGACGAATTCTGGAAATGTTGCGTAGGTGTGAACGGCAGGATTTGGTAAGCGCTTGTATATGTGGGTTGAATGTGAGTTCTGAGTCTAGTGTGACCCCAAGGCAGCGGACCTGGTGTGAGGTGTTGAGAATAGAGTCTCCAACCATCAGAGAAATGTCAGGTGTTGGATGTCTCGAAGAGGGGGGGATAAGAAGCAGCTCAGTTTTGAACAGATTTAGTTGGAGGTAGTGTGAAGACAATCCAAGAGAAAATTGCAGAGAGGCAGTCAGAAATCTGGTTGAGTAAAGAGGGAGATATATCAGGAGAGGAAAGATAGATTTGGGTATCATCAGCATATAGGTGGTACTGGAATCCAAAGGAGGAGAAGAGAGAAAAGCAAGGGGTCCAAGACAGAGCCTTGCGGTACTCCAACTGAGAGAGGCATAGGATCACAAGATATGTTGTTAAAGGAAGCTGAAAACGAGCGGTTTGAAAGATATGATGCAAACCAGGAGAGGGCTGTGTCTCGGATGCCAAATGAATGTAGTATTTTTAGGAGGAGAGGATGGTCAACTGTGTCAAAAGCTGCGGACAGTTCAAGTTAGTAAGGAGTAATGGCCTTTAGCTTTAGCTGATAACAGATCATTTGTTACTTTAGCAAGAGCGGTTTCTGTTGAGTGTTTAGGGCGGAAACCAGAGTGTAGTGGATCAAGTAACGAGTTTGTTGTGAGAAATTGAGTTAGCCGATTATAGACTAGTCCGTTCCAATAATTTTGAAGTAAAGGGAAGTAAGGAGACCGGTCGATAGTTAGAAGGCGTGGAGGGGTCAAGCGAGGGCTTTTTTAAGATTGGTATGATTGACACATGCTTGAATGTGTCAGGAAATGTGCCAGCAGTGAGAGATTGGTTAAAGAGATGAGTTAGGGTAGGGGTCAGTGAAGCAGAGAGAGAGGGAATAAGTTGTGAAGGAATAGCGTCAAGTGGGAAGGTTGTGAGATGAGCCAAGGATAGGAGTGCAGAGACTTCTTCCTCTGTTACAGGAGGGAAGTAGCATAGATTTTTGTTAATAGAAGGGGTGGGTAGGATCGCTGGGTTTGCGGGGTGCGAGGTGCAGATCTCTTTTCTAATTGTGTCAATTTTATTTTGAGTGATCAGCAATAATTTGAGCAGTGAGGTTGGTAGTGGACGGGGGGGGGGGGAGGCGGACGTAGAAAGGAGTTAAAGGTTGAGAACAGTTTTCTGGGGTTGGATGCATGAGATGATACAAGGGAGGAGAAATAGACTTGTTTGGCCAGGCTGAGCGCAGAGTTGTAGGACTTAAGGGTGAATCTATAATGTTGGAAATCAGCACAGGTGCGTGATTTGCTCACTGCTGTTCAGCAGCTCGTGAGCATCGCTGAAGATATCTGGTCTGTTTAGTGTGCCACGGTTGTCGTCAAGTGATTGATGTACGTCGAAGAGTGGAGGGTGCAGTTTTGTCAAGTGTTGATTTTAGTGCCGAATTATACTGTAGAGTCACGAGGTTTGGACAAGAGAGGGATGAAATGTCAGAGAGCAGAGGACTCAGTTGAGTTGAAAAGTCTGTGAGATCCAAGTCATTTAAATTCCTGTAAGGTAGCCATATTTTGGGGGCTTGCAAAGATGTAGCAGGTAGAGTAAGAGAGAAAGTTAATAGATGGCGGTCAGATAGAGGAAAGGGGAAGTTAAGGGAGTTGGAAACAGCACAGAGATTTGTGAAGACCAGGTCTATGGAGTTGCCTTCACAGTGTGTTGGAGATGTTGTCCACTGGGACAGGCCTAAAGAGGTGGTAAGGGATAGAAGTTTAGCGGCAGCAGGCGTGTTAGGCTTATCAAGGGGTATGTTGAAGTCCCCTAATATGAGAGAAGGGACATTAGAAGAGAGAAAATGTGAAAGCCAGGCTTCAAAGTGGTCCAGAAATTGTGATGCTGGGCCAGGGGGCCGATAGATAACTGCAACACGAAGAGCTATAGGGGAGAAGAGGTGGATAGCGTGAACTTCAAAAGATGAGAAGGAAAGAGAGGGTGGTGAAGGAATGCAGTGAAATGTACTGTGTGGAAACAGGAGAATTCCTACTCCTCCTCCTTGTTTGTCTCCAGGCCTGGGAGTGTGACTGAAGTGAAGGCCACCATAGGACAGAGAGGCTACAGCAGTTGTGTTAGAGGAGGAAAGCCAAGTTTCAGTGAGGGCTAACAGGTTAAGTGAAACATGAAATAAAAAGGTTGTGAATAGATGTAAGCTTATTGCATATCTATTAACCCACTAAACAGCCAACAACGCATTAAACCTAATTCACCTATAAACTCCTACACCGACAACCCCCCACAACGCAAAAAAAATAATTTAATGACTAAGCCCCCTAACCTAACCTAACCCCCCTAAATTAACCCCTTAATTACAATAAAAATAAACTACATTAGAATAAAAAATACAAAAAAAAGGCTAATATTACAAAAAATAATAAACACATTATAATAACACATTATCCAAAATAAAAAAAATAAACCTAATCCCTATAAAAATAAAAATGCCCCTCCCCCCCAAAAAAATAAAAACACCCCTAATCTAATGCTAATTACCAATAGCCCTTAACAGGGCTTTTTGTAGGGCATTGCCCTAAGTTAAAGGGAAAGTCTACCATAGAATTGTTATTGTTTTAAAAGATAGATAATCCCTTTATTACCCATTCCCCAGTTTTGCACAACCAACACAGTTATATTATTACACTTTTTACCTCTGTGATTACCTTGTATCTAGGAACCTTCTTCCAGCCCCCCTGATCACATGACTGTGACTGTTTATTATCTATTGACTTGCATTTAGCATTGTGTTGTGCTAAATCTTAAATAACCCCCTGTGCCTGAAACACAGTGTTATCTATATGACCCACGTGTACTTTCTGTCTCTTTGTGTTGAAAAGCATGTGATAAGAGGCAGCCCTCAAAGGCTTAGAAATTAGCATATGAGCCTACCTATGTTTAGTTTAGACTAAGAATTTTTTCAAATTTGATGATAAAAGTAAATTGGAAAGTTGATTAAAATTAAAAGTCCTATCTGAATAGTGAAAGTTTAATTTATACTAGACTGTCTCTTTAAACAGCTCTTTTACATTAAAAAAAAACAAAGTCCCCCCTAACAGTAAACCCCCACCCACCAAACCCCCCCAACTAATAAACCTAATCTACCTGAAAAGGGCAATTTGTATGGGCATTGCCCTTAAAAGGGCATTTAGCTCTTTTTGACTGCCCTTAAAAGTTTTCCAAGTGCCCAAAAAAAACCTAAGTTAAAAAAAACTAAGTAACACTAAAGCCCAAATAGGTACTCACGGTTTCAGAAGTCTGGCGGAGAAGGTCTTCATCCAGGCGGGTCCATCATCTTCATCCATAGCGAAGGTTGCGGGGAGCGGTCTTCCCAGAAGTGGTGATCTTCAGCGGCAATCATCGGCGGCGGTGGTGGTCCTCGGCGAAGGCTTGGAGGTTCCTCTTCATGCGACCATCCACCACAGACTGAAGAAATAATTCAAGGTACCCCATATTTATTTGGGTACCTTGAATTCCTATTGGCTGAAAATTTCAAAATCAGTCTATAGGATGAGAGCTACTGAAATCTTATTGGCTGATTTGAACAGCCCAATAGGATTTTAGTAGCTCTAATCCTATTGGCTGTTTTGAAAATTTCAGCCAATAGGAATGCAAGGTACCCCAAATTGATTGCGATACCTTGCATTCTTTCTTTAGTATACCATGGACGATCGTATGAAGAGGAGCCTCCATGTTGCCAAGGAACGCCGCCGCACTTTGAAAAAGAGCTGAATGACCTTTTAAGGGCAATGACAATACAAATGCCCTTTTTCAGGGCAATTGGTAGTTTAGGTTGAAGGCGTGAGCCGAAACTCGTCTTACCGTTATTCTGCATGTAGATTTTTTTATCTTGTTTTATTGAATGTTTAACTAACAATAAAGATGTTTTTTTCCTTTTTCTACCCGTGATCCACTTTACGCTCTTTTGTCCTAGGTTTTTTTAGTGTTCGTTTTTTTATTTTGGGGGGTTTGGTGGGTGGGGGGTTTTACTGTTAGGGGGACTTTGTTTATATTTTATGTAAAAAAACTGTTTAACTTAGGGCAATGTCCTACAAAAATCCCTTTTAAGGGCTATTGGTAGTTTACAAAAAGTGAATAGTTAGGGAAAGTCGGATATCAGTAATCCAGGTCCAATATCAATATTATTTTCATAGGGATTATGTTTAAAAAAAAAAATTATTTTAGATCAAGAGGTCCATTTATCAAGCTCCGCTTGAGGGCCCGTGTTTCTGGCGAGTCTTCAGACTTGCCAGAAACACAAGTTATGGAGCAGCGGTGTAAAGACCACTGCTCCATAACCTGTCCGCCTGCTCTGATGAGGCGGACAGGAATCGCCACAATTCAACCTGATCGAGTACGATCAGGTTGATTGACACCCCCCTGCTGGCGGCCAATTGGAATGGAATGTGAAATATTCATATTTTGATGTTGGGTTAGTGCACTTGCGAATATGTGATCGTGTTTGCGTGTGAGTAGGGTGTTTTTTTTCACTTTTTTTGCTCTATTGACTTCTATGGGACAATACGATATTGTACGTGCGATATTTAAAGTAAATACATATATACATATAAAAAATCATAAATACATATGTGCACACATATATACATAAATATATATATACTGTATATTTAGACATGTATATGTATGTATCTCTATGTTAAAGTCCGTTGCCTGCCTTGTAACTTTTTTGTGCAATATTTTGTTTAATATTTTTTATTAGTGTTATTATGAGTGTAACTGTAGTTTGTAATGTATTTTTGCTGTGTTTTGTGACACTTTTTTTTTTTGCGAAACAGTTAACCAGAGCTCTGAGCATGCGGTAATCATTCTAGCATAAATCACAATTGTGCGCCTTTCAAAGTTGTAATAAGAGTAGCGCGGGCAAACACCCCCGATAAACCCCTTTTCGCTCTCACGTAACTGTTAAAGCGCCATTAGTAATCTGGCCCTAATTGTTTTAAAAAGTCTGATAAATAGATCAAGAACAGTTTTAAGCTTCTATAGCATGAACCAGATATATCATATTTTATATATTTATTTTTTTGTCTAACGTAATTGGTTCATATGAAAAGTACTGCATCATAAAGCATTTTATAATATGGTGCAACTGATATCAGGGAATCCAGGCAAGCAAGACAATATCAATATATTTATATGTACAGATTTAAGTGAGTAACCTTTTAGTGCAGTTAAATTGTTATATTTTCCATGTGTCTTTTATTTTTAAGCCAGGTTTAATTAATACATTAGGAACATGCAAGATGGAGTACACAGCGCTCTCTGCCATATGGAACATTTTGTCATTATCACATCCCACAACAACATTCTATAGATAATTAACCCCTGATCTGCTGTCCGGGATCCCTGCAAAGCTTTTCAGCAAAGCTAAAATATTTTGCTTATGATAAAAATGTGAAGACGCAAGTACATCTTAAAATGGTTAAAGAGACAGTCAAAACCAAAATTGTTATTGTTTAAAAAGATAGATAATACCTTTACTATCTATTCGCCAGCTTTGCACAACCAACATTGTTATATTTAAGAGATAATCTAGTCAAAATGAAACTTCTCTTGGTATCTTTATTTGAAAAGGCTGGAATGTGAGCATAGGAGCCAGTCCATTTTTGGTTCAGAGCGATGGGTAGCGCTTGCTGATTGGTGAATCCATTTAGATGCCTATCAGCAAGGGCTACCCAGGTGCTGAACCAAACATGGGCCCTCTCCTAAGCCTACATTCTTGCTTTTTCAAATAAAGGTACCAAGAGAACAAATAAAATTTGATAATAGCAGTAAATTAGAAAGTTGATTAAAATTGTCTGCTCCATCTGAATCATGAAAGTTTAATTTTGACTAGACTATCCTTTTAACCACTTAGTGACCACAGCACTTTTCAATTTTCTTACCGTTTAGCTGTAATTTTCCTCTTACTCATTTACTGTACCCACACATATTATATACCGTTTTTCTCGACATTAAATGGGCTTTCTAACTATACCATTATTTTCAACATATCTTATAATTTACTATAAAAAATTATAAAATGTGAAGAAAAAATGGAAAAAAACACACTTTCTCTAACTTTGACCCCCAAAATCTGTTACACATCTACAACCACCAAAAAACACCCATGCTAAATAGTTTTTACATTTTGTTCTGAGTTTAGAAATACCCAATGTTTACATGTTCTTTTTTTTTTTGTAAGTTATAGGGCACTAAGTACAAGTAGAACTTTGCTATTTTCAAACCATTTTTTTTTTTCAAGATTCGCGATAGTTACATTGTAACACTGATATCTGTCAGGAATCCCTGAATAACCCTTCACATGTATATATTTGTTTAGTAGACAACCCAAAGTATTGATCTAGGCCCATTTTGGTATATTTCATGCCACCATTTCACCGCCAAATGCAATCAAATAAAAAAAATTGTAAACTTTTTCACAAACTTTAGGTTTCTCATTGAAATTATTTATAAACAGCTTGTGCAATTATGGCACAAATGGTTGTAAATGTTTCTCTGTGATCCCCTTTGTTCAGACATAGCAGACATATATGGCTTTGGCATTGCTTTTTGGTAATTAGAAGGCCGCTGAATGCCACTGCGCACCACACTTGTATTATGCCCCAGCAGTGAAGGGGTTAATTAGGTAGCTTGTAGTTATCTTGTAGGATTCATTTTAGCTTTAGTGTAGTGTAGTAGACAACCCAAAGTATTGATCTAGGTCCATTTTGGCATATTTCACCACCAAATGCGTTAAAAAAAAGAAACATTAACTTTTTCACAATTTTAGATTTCTCACTGAAATTATTTATTTATTTTATTTATTTAAATTTTTTTTATATTTAGTCTGCAGTGATGGATGCCACCTTAGCCCCCCAATCTCCCTTATCCCCCTATACAGCTCTCTAACCGTCCCCCCCTCTACCTATTTGCCGCCATCTTGAGTACTGGCAGCTGTCTGCCAGTACCCAGTTTGCTAAAAAACAATGCTTTTTTTATATAAAAAATAAATAAAAACCCAATTTTCCTGTAGTGTAGCTGCCCCCCTCAATACCCCTAACCCCTCCCAGATCCCTTTACGAACATGTATTTCCCTCTACCTCCCTCTTCCGCTACTTCTGTGAAGAACCTAATGTACGCGCACGCACGCACACTCACTTGCGCACACTGCAGGGACAGAACCTGGAAGTCCCTCCAACGATGGGCCGCCCCACCCGCCTCCCTGCTACGGCTCCCCACCCACCAACAATCTGCACCATCACTGGCCGATGCAGAGAGGGCCACAGAGTGGCTCTCTCTGCATTGGTGGGTAAAAAAGGGTATTGCAGTGATGCCTCAATATCGAGGCATCACTGCAATACCCTGAAAGCGCCTGGAAGCGATCACAATCGCTTCCAGCGCCTTGAAACCCCAGAGGACGTGCCAGGAACGTCCTTGGTCGTTAAGGGGTTAATATACTTTATAACATTTAAACCTGTAAATTTCTGCCTGTTTCTAAGCCACTACAGACAGCCTCTTTACACATGCTTTTTATTAGCTTTTCCCAACAAGACAAGGCTAGTTCATGTGGGCCATATAGTGCTCTGTCCCAGGAGTTGTTCACAACACAGCACAAATTGGCTAAAATGGAAGTCAATAGATAATAAATAAATAGTCATGTGATTAGGGGACTGTCAAAAGAGGCTAAGATACAAGTTAATCACATAGGTAAAAAGTGTATTAATATAACCATGTTGGCTGTGCAAAACTGGGGAATGTGTAATAAATGGATTATCTATCTTTTTAAACAATAAAAAAATTGGAGTTGACTGTCCCTTTAAATGGACATTAAAGTAATTTTATTTGATGCATAAATGAGGCCATTAAAATTTGTATTTTTTTATTTTTCTCTCTGTGCTGAAAGAATATTATTTTTAAGGTGAACCTTTGCCCGCCGACAGAGCTGTGGGGGTTGTCCGTATCAGCCAATGAGTGATCTGTCCCTAGAGATGAGCTGCACACTGATATATTTCCCCTTTTAGTTACGGAATCAATTTAAAATGGCTTCAATATAACCTTTTTTGGCATGGCTAAATACTGCACTTTTGTAATCCTTTTAGTTTTATTTTGTTTAATATACCGTTAAATCAAAAATTGTATTGTTATTATATGAGGGTTGTTGAATTTTTTTTAACAAAGAATAAAATTTTAATGGTAAAAGTTAAATGTAATTTATTGCATTATGTTGGATTAGCAGCTGGAGAACTTTGTTTTCTAATCTATTCCAGTTAAGAATAGCGGGACTCTGTTTGAAGCAAAAATACAATTTCAAAATATTAAAAGCAAAATAGTTAAACAAGGGAAAACCTATAGGAGATAGAGATATATCAGACTTTTCAAGATGGTTTTCACAAAGATTTTCACAGATCGTCATGGAAGTAAAAGATAGACTAAATAGAAAATATGCAAGAAATGTATTCAATACTGATGCCCAACATGGCTAAATGTGTTTTTTTTTTTCAATTTGTCATTAATTTCAGTTCAAGATTTGTACAATTAATATTAATTATTTTGAATAATTTTATAATTAATTTATTCATACTTTAAAACACTGAGTTCCATTTGTTAAGCTGTGCAGTGCAAGCTCACCCATGTGATCCAGCAATTATATCACATGAAAATCACAAGTTTTCTTTTGTGATTCAGAGCATATAATTTAAAAAAAAAGTGTAATTTTACTTCTATTATGATCAAATTTACTTAATTCTCAAGATATTCTTTATTAAAGAGATACCTTGATAGGTAACAAGCACATGTCTGTAGCACTAGATGGCAGGAAAAGTGCTGCTATCTAGTGTTTTTGCAAATGTACAATATTCTTGCAAAACTGCTGCCATGTAGTGCTCTACATATGTGCACGCTCCTGAGCTTACCTCCCTGGTTTTCAACAAAGGATACCAAGATAATGAAGTAACGTTGATAACAAAGTAAATTTAACCCCTTAATGACCACAATATGTACCCTGTATGTCACTGGTCATTAAGGGTTTTTTCAGGACATAATAACACAAGTCTAGCAAGGACACGCTATTAATGCCCTCCCTCCAGCAGGCTTTGTGGAATAGAGCAGTCTCAACGCTGGTGGAAAGACTGCGATATAAAACAATCAAGTCCCAAATAAAGGCCAGCGACATACAGGGTACGTCGCTGGTCCTTAAGGGGTTAAAAAGGGTTTAAAATTGCATGCTTGGTAGAAATTTACACTTGTTGACAAATGGAGCTAGCACTGCATCATTTTCTATTAAAGGGAAATAATACTCATATGCTAAATTACTCACCTGAGCATCTCTATGTAAAAAAGGAAGATATTTTACCTCACAGTTTCCTCAGCTCAGCAGAGTAAGTTCTGTGTAAAAAGTTATCCTTCAGCTGCTGTCCAGCTACAGGTAAAAAAAAAATGAAGAAATGAACAGCAGCCAATCAGCATCAACAGTGCTGAGATCATGAACTATTTTACTGCGATCTCATGAGATTTCACTTAACTCTCATGAGATTTCATAATAAACTTCCTTAAACTGAATAGGAAAATAATATGAGTGTGCATGAGGCTCACACCCTTGCAGGTCCCGGGACAGACATACTTATTTGCTGATTAAATGCCTTTACAATGGGGTGTGAATACTTAGGACATTTTGAGGTAAAATATCTTTCTTTTTTACATAGAAATATTCAATTGATATTTTCTAGTCAGCTTTTTTACAGGTATGCAGCATCACTTTCAAGTGTTTCAACATTTGGTTATCATGTCCCTTTATTCTCAATTTTGTTATTATTATTTTTTTTAAATTGAATCAGTCTTATTAAGCTTGGTTGAATATTGAGAACTGAAAATAACTGCATCTTCAGAAAATGATCTTTTGGTTTTGTTTTCATTGTTTTGTCATAGTTTTTGGCTTCTTCCTTAGCAACAGAAAAAAGATCTAATGAATAACCTCTTTTCAAGAGTTTATCCTTTAACTCCTCTGATTGTGTGTTATATATCTTTTCAGAATTGGTGTTTCTTCTAAGTCTAATAAACTGGCTTTTTGGTATAGATTTTAACAAGTGAGGAGGATGTGCATAGTTGGCATGTTTAGATTTACAAAAGATACTAGTAAAGATTTCACCACTATCAAAGGAACTTTGTAAAGTCAAGTCTAAAAAATGAATGCTAAATTGATCATAATCCTATACTATTGTGATTAAATTATGTAAACAGTTCTGGAAAAACGTTCACATTAGCTTCTATACTTATTATTAATATTATTATTATTATTGCCGGTTATTTGTAGAGCGCCAACAGACTCTGAATAATTAACACCATATCATCAAAAAAGCACCTGTATATGATTATATTAATAATGTATGGGTTTCTATCAGCATAAACGTTCTTGTTGGTGTATACCAGGTTATACAATTATTATTTATTATTATCTTTAAAATAACCTCCAATTAAAATGTATATACAAAACAATTGAAATTAATATTGATTCCTAAATTCTTAGATTATTTAGCTTTATATACACATTAAATTATATTTATGTAGAAACTAGATTATGAATCAATTATACATGCTTATTCCGTTAAAATATTATATACCACAGATCATAACAATATATCTTTACAATTTTTAACCTTACTCACAATGAATTGCATAAAAAATACCACAATAAAATACCAAAATATAAACCACTAACTTAACAGTGCTTAGTTAAACAATATAACAAGATACTTTAACAGCCAATTTATATGCCAATTAATCTGAGCTGAAATAACCACTTGTTTAGCAACAATAAAGCAAATTTTAAAATATATCACAATAGCTAAAAATAACTTTATACACCAGAGAAATTTAACTACAATAACAAATTTATATGAAATTTCACAATAGTAAAACTGATTTATAAATATAAAATACAAATTATTTTCTAGCGAATAAAATTATTTAGCATTATTGTGACTAGTTCTAAATTACACAGGACTATGAATATAGACTTAAAATACCAAATATCCTTTTAAATTACCAGCTTCAATTAAACTGTAGCAACAGTGAATACCTTGATTTAAATATAAAAGTATGAAACAACCCTTTATATGTTATCAGATAAATCAATTTGAAAGTTTCAGCTTTTTCAGATAAGTCCAGTTCACCTCATAAATAAGAAATGTATTTGCAATTTAGAGAATAAAAGGTTTAGGCCCAATGTTGCTTTCTGTAAACCAAGGCAGCAAGATAAGTCAATGAGTTAAAACTCAGCAGCATGTCCCCTTTTTTCCTCTGTGCAAGAAAATATATTACGTGTTAGATCCCACATTTTTGTATTCAAATCATTGGTGAACATTTTGGATATGCACCAAACTGATGCTTGTCTGTTATAGGCCCTTCGGAGCTGAACATCTCTTGGCTTACTGGGAATGTATGGGCTCTAACAGTCAATTTGTTTGGCTGTCATACCAGTTTAAGTCCAATAGGGGGCAGCAGACAACTAGAAAAGCAGTCTCATTATCAATATTGCTAACAGTAAATACAGTTTACTATATATCTTCAAATGTATATTTAATATACGCACTATTTTCTGATATTAATAAACTTATCTGGTCAACATATATGTCCCATCTAATATAATTTAGCATGTATTTATAGAGACTAAACATGAGTATATATCAATTTTTTATGAGGGGACTTAAAAGGGGCGACTTAAAAGGACTCATATTAGTAAATAGTGTACATAATTGACTTAACTGTGGACGAAGTTGGCCCACTTGATTGTACAAGCTCTTTTTACCCATGGACCGATTTATTGATATCCCAGGGTACTGTTTCTATTTTGACATGGTTGTCTTTGGGGTTCAACTTGTTCAGCATTAATATCTTGGGGAGCATTATTTACTTGGGGTGTCTGGTTACCCTGAGATTATTTTCACCACTTTTGGTATTTATTTTTACGGGGATACCGATACCCTTGTGGGTGTTCATCTCTTTGGGCTTAACTATTTGTCTGGGTATGCCCCCCATTTTGAGTATATTCTTTCTGCACCTCAGACTGTGTTGGGCGAGGGGGCAGAGTTAAAACTTTGTGGGGAAGGCCTGTTTTCTCGGGCCACCTCAGCATAAGTCTTCTTTTTAGACTCCAAATTGAGGGGGCTAGGCGACACCCTAGTTTCTGCCACAATTTTGGGGCTGGGCCGTGGTTCCCTTTTAACCCCCTGTTCACTGGACTGCTGAATATAGTATAACTTTTTATTCTCTTTGATCAGCCAGTCCAATGAGCAGTTCTCATCAAAATCTCTAGCCAAATTAAGTTGATGTGTGCGGGCAATGCCTTGTAAAATAAATTCCCAAATTCTGAGTTTTTAAATATGGGGTAATCTTCGGCCATAGTACATTAGTACAGAAAGGAATTCTACAGGGCTTTGATTGGCACTACATTTTAAACTGTACACAGCTATTTTTGCCGCTGTTTTAGTGCGATATTGCCCAAACTCCTTTTTGAACTATCGCTTTGTTTCACCCCAAGAATAAATATTCATATCCTTTAGTGAAGCAAAGAACTTGTGATGTTTACCCTCAAATACCCAGGGCAGAAATTCAAATTTTGACTGCTCACTAGTAACATTCATTATACATAAAGCATTCTCAAAGGTGTGGTGGTCAATTATAGAATTGGTTCCCTTGTTGGAAAATTTAGGTATTGCACCATTTAAGAAATTAATTATTTTAGGGGTGTCATATACCTTATTAGATGTATCTTGTGCCTTCCTAGGGACCTAAGTTTTGTGCTGGAGTGCCCCCTATCTGCCCTATATTTACTAAGGGGAGACCCCTTATGCATAATAGTATTATATGGGCTATCTGGGTAGCTGGCTCTGACCTCTGACTCGCTACTAGAGCTGCCCTGTCCCTGTGAAGTGTAGCAGTTCCCTGAATTTAAAACATGAGGTGACTTTCTATGTGGGCAGTTTACCTCTGACCCAATAGGGGTCTTTTGTTTAAATTCTTCCCTAAAACTCTGCACTTTATTTCTCATGAATTCTTTTAGGGTTTGTAAAATACCTGCATTATCCTCATTGCTAACAGAGGGGGGCGTATTATTGCTATACTGCCTTTTCAGTTCACTAAGCTCTTTCTGGCTCTGTGTGAGTTTTTTTTGCAAATCTTCTATTTGGGCTACTAAATTTTGGTTATGCTTATCTAACGCTGCCATGTCTTGTTTAAATGTAACAATTTCATTTTTGGCTATTTCTAAATTCTCTTCGCATTTGAGTGATGAGCGAATATTATCGTCTAACTCCTGTAATTGTAATTCCTTTTCTAAAAGGTGGATGGACATTTTGTCAATAATGCATATTACAAGGGGCAAGGATTTTAGTATTAGCTCACTGCGTTTTCTAGAATTTTTGCATTGATGAATTTTTAATAATTCTTGGAACAATTCACTATCTTCATTCCACCTTCCATTATCAATAGCAATATTTTTAGCCTTAGTTACAAGCATATCCATATAATAATTTAAATCACCCGCTATATTACACCTATTTTTAATGTGGCCTATAACGTCAATCTTAAGGACATCGCCCTTAGTGTGGGGTAATTAAATATAGATTCATTTGATTCACTACTAGTAACAGACATTATTACTTTTGCTTAGTATTTGGTTAACTTAAAATGCTAATACAATTTTGACCAATGAGAAAAAAAAAAATAATTTTGAAATTTTAATAATATAATTTTTATTTTCTTTCTAGATAATAATCTCTATTTACTACAAAATATTTTATATCAATGTGATAAAGATAATAATCTCACAGCTGTGCCAACAGATAATATGTTGGTATATACCAGGTTATAAAATTATTATTTATTTATTATTATCTTTAAAATAACCTCCAATTAAAATGTATATACGCAAAAATTGAAATTAATATTTATTCCTAAATTCTTAGATTAGTTAGCTTTATATACACATTGAATTATATTTATGTAGAAACTAGATTATGAATCAATTATACATGCTTATTCCGTTGCAATATTCTATACCACAGATCATAACAATATATCTTCACAATTTTTAAGCTTACTGACAATGAATTGCATAAAAAATACCACAATAAAATACCAGAATATGGACCGCTAACTTAACAGTGCTTAGTTAAATAATATAGCAAGATACTTTAACAGCCAATTTATATGCCAATTAAGCTGAGCTGAAATAGCCTCTTGTTTAGCCACAATAAAGCAAATTTTAAAATATATCACAATAGCTACAAATAACTTAAGGCTAGATTACGAGTTTTGCAGTATGAGTGAAAAAGCAGCGTTAAGGCTCTTTTTCACTACCGCTGGTATTACGAGTGTTGCAGTTTTAGGGGCACCGCAGACTTTTTTGGCCGTAACACAATGTACCTTTCACAGCTTTTAAAAAGTCCTTTTTCAATGGGACCTCCTTTGCGCTGGTATTATGAGTCTGCCTGGGAGGCCAAAAAGTGAGCGGTACACCCTATACCTTCAAGATCCATAACGTAAACTGAAAGTCAGTAGTTATGGGTTTTATGCTACAACGCCGTAACATAAAACTCATAACTAAAGTGCTATAAAGTACACTAACACCTATAAACTACCTATTAACCCCTAAACCGAGGCCCTCCCGCATCGCAAACACTATAATAAAAATATTAACCCCTAATCTGCCGCTCCAGACATCGCTGCCACTAGAATAAACATATTAACCCCTAAACCAACGTACTTCCCCATCGCAAACACTAGTTAAATATTATTAACCCCTAATCTGCCACCCCTAACATCGCTGCCACCTACCTACATTTATTAACCCCTAATCTGCCACCGCCACTATACTAAATCTATTAACTTCTAAACCTAACCCTAAGTCAAACCCTAACACCCACTAACTTTAATGTAATTAAAATAAATCTAAATAAAACCTACTATTAATAACTAAATAATTCCTATTTAAAACTAAATACTTACCTGTAAAATAAACCCTAAGATAGCTACAATATAACTAATAGTTACATTGTATCTAGCTTAGGTTTTATTTTTATTTCACAGGCAAGTTTGTATTTATTTTAGCTAGGTAGAATAGTTACTAAATAGTTATTAACTATTTACTAACTACCTAGCTAAAATAAATACAAATTTACCTGTAAAATAAAACCTAACCTGTCTTACACTAACACCTAACCTTACACTACAATTAAATAAATTACATAAATTAAATACAATTAAGTAAATTACAAAAACAAACAAACACTAAATTACACAAAATAAAAAAAGAAATTATCAGATATTTAAACTAATTACACCTAATTTAATAGTCCTATCAAAATAAAAAAGCCCTCCCCAAAATGAAAAAAAAAACCCTAGCCTAAACTAAACTACCAATAGCCCTTAAAGGGGCCTTTGCGGGGCATTGCCCCAAAGAAATCAGCTCTTTTACCTGTAAAAATGCAAAATGCCATTTTAAGGGCAATGTCCATCCAAATGCCCTTTTCAGGGCAAAGAGGAGCTTAGGTTTTTTAGTTAGGATTTTATTTGGGGGGTTGGTTGTGTGGGTGGTGGGTTTTACTGTTGGGGGGATGTTTGTATTTTTTTTTACAGGTAAAAGAGCTGATTTCTTTTGGGCAATGCCCTGCAAAAGGCCCTTTTAAGTTTAGTTTAGTTTGGGATAGGGGTTTTTTTTTTTGGGGGGGGGGGGGTTATTTTGATTGGGCTATTAGATTATGTTAAAAAATAAAAACAAGAAGAGGGCGCCTCATCGTGTAATCCTGTTTGGTAAGCAGAAATGAGCTGATACTAATAACGCTTACCGGATATAATGGCACTGTACTATGACCAGTGCAAATCCGCAGGCTAGCACTTAGTAGTGGCTAGTACACTGTGTCCAGTTCCGCTTGTGGTTACTGCCGCTGAGTTCCGATGCTGTAAAGCTGTTCCAAGCTCTAATGCTGCACAGCTGTTACAAGTACTGGATCTTTTTCGGTGTGACTTGAAAATATGGAAATAATAGAAGACAACTTCCAAACTTTAAATTATAAACGCTTTATTTGTAACAAAAACACTAGTCATTTCTTCAGACAAAGAAAAGCGAATGCAAGACATTACAGTTTGTAACAATATACACACATGGTAATTAAACGGAAGTTGTCTTTCATACTATAGCCAATCAATGGCCACAGATTTTGTTCAAAAGGTGATTTAAAGTTTATAAAGGGCACAATTTAACCATCATTGCAAATTAACCCCTTAGAGAATGTTGTCAAAATAAACTGGACCACATAAAAAAGGTAAAAAAAACCTTTAAAATAAAGGACATTCTGAATCATTGTGTATTTAACCTATTATACCCACAAAATATTGGATAAATATTTCTTTAAAAGGTTGTTGTAATAATACATGATTCTCATTGTTGTATAAAATAAACACAGCAGTGAATATATATTTACATATATTGATTAATTAGTTTGATATATAGATTGCAGATCTCCCTCATTGTGTAAAGACACAAAAATGAAGGAGTTAGAGTGCACTCCGCAAACTTTCATGAGAGATCTATAATACTGAAAAAAGGAATCCCCGGGAGGACTTGACCTATCTGAAGGAAACTAACTATTCGTTATGTACATTATATAAAATGTATTAATAGATATGTATCTATCCATGTCTGTATCAGGGATGCGTGTATCCCTCTTGATAGAATGTATAATCGGAAGTATTATAATGCTATACACAACGGTATGATTCTAAATTTAAATAAGATTAACAAAAATATACTAAAACTAGAAAACAGGGAGAAGGCCAAAGGAAATGGATTTGCCTGATGAGAACTAGTTGTCAATAAAGAGTGATAGTTCATAGATCATGTCAGAGATATCCTTGTATCTAAATGACTGCATTTCAAAATCATAAAAAAAGTATGTGATGTTAAAATATATGTGTAAATTCTTAATATTTAATTTTATAGTTATGTGGAATATTTTCCAAATGTCCAAGTTGACAGAGAAAAAAAGTATTTAGTCCATCATATTTGCAACTTATATTAAATAATATTCTTAATGCGTATTGGAATTGTATCTATCATATATATTTATACAACACAAGCAAATCAACATTACATTTTACACAACATACTATCAATATGACATTATAGGATATGTATTAAACGTACACAACCAATCTTTTCCTGCTTTTTCCAATACGCATTAAGAATCTATGAACTATCACTCTTTATTGACAACTAGTTCTCATCAGGCAAATCCATTTCCTTTGGGCTTCTCCCTGTTTTCTAGTTTTAGTATATTTTTGCTAATCTTATTTAAATTTAGAATCATACCGTTGTGTATAGCATTATAATACTTCCGATTATACATTCTATCAAGAGGGATACACGCATCCCTGATACAGACATGGATAGATACATATCTATTAATACATTTTATATAATGTACATAACGAATAGTTTCCTTCAGATAGGTCAAGTCCTCCTGGGGATTCCTTTTTTCAGTATTATAGATCTCTCATGAAAAACCCCTTCATTTTTGTGTCTTTACACAATGAAGAGGGAGATCTGCAATCTATATATCAAACTAATTAATCAATATATGTAAATATATATTCACTGCTGTCGCAAACATAAAAATTTGGGTTTGCGAACGGCGAACGCGAACTTCCGCAAAAGTTCGTGAACGGGCGAACCGGATGAACCGCCATAGACTTCAATAGGCAGGCGAATTTTAAATCCCACAGGGACTCTTTCTGGCCACAATAGTGATGGAAAAGTTGTTTCAAGAGGACTAACACCTAGACTGTGCCATGCCGGAGGGGGATCCATTGCAAAACTCCCATGGAAAATTACATAGTTGATGCAGAGTCTGATTTTAATCCATAAAGGGCATAAATCACCTAACATTATAAAATATGAGGAAAAAATGGAAAAACCCCCACTTTTTCTAACTTTGACCCCCCAAAATCTGTTACACATCTACAACCACCAAAAAACAACCATGCTAAATAGTTTCTAAATTTTGTCCTGAGTTTAGAAATACCCAATGTTAACATGTTCTTTGCTTTTTTTGCAAGTTATAGGGAAATAAATACAAGAAGCATTTTGCTATTTCAAAACCACTTTTTTTCAAAATGAGCGCTAGTTACATTGGAACCCTGATATCTGTCAGGAATACCTGAATATCCCTTGACATGTATATATTTTTTTTTAGAAGACATCCCAAAGTATTGATCTAGGCCCATTTTGGTATATTTCATGCCACCATTTCACCGCCAAATGCGATCAAATAAAATTCACAAACTTTAGGTTCTCACAGAAATTATTTACAAACAACTTATGCAATTATGGCACAAATGGTTGTAAATGCTTCTCTGGGATCCCCTTTGTTCAGAAATAGCAGACTTATATGGCTTTGGTGTTGATTTTTGGTAATTAGAAGGCTGCTAAATGCCACTGCGCACCACACATGTTTTATGCCCAGCAGTGAAGGGGTTAATTAGGGAGCATGTAGGGAGCTTGTAGAGTTAATTTTAGCTTAAGTGTAGTGTAGTAGACAACCCAAAGTATTGATCTAGGCCCATTTTGGTATATTTAATGCCACCATTTCACCGCCAAATGCGATCAAATAAAAAATTTTTTTTCACTTTTTCACAAACTTTAGGTTTCTCACAGAAATTATTTACAAACAACTTATGCAATTATGGCATAAATGGTTGTAAATGCTTCTCTGGGATCCCCTTTGTTCAGAAATAGCAGACATATATGACTTTGGCGTTGCTTTTTGGTAATTAGAAGGCTGCTAAATGCTGCTGCGCATCACACGTGTATTATGGCTAGCAGTGAAGGGGTTAATTAGGTAGTTTGTAGGGAGCTTGCAGTGTTACTTTTAGCTTTAGTGTAGAGATCAGCCTCCCACCTGACACATCAGACCCCCTGATCCCTCCCAAATAGCTCCCTTCCCTCCCCCACCCCACAATTGTCCCCGCCATCTTAAGTACTGGCAGCAAGTCTGCCAGTACTAAAATAAAAGTTTTTTTAAATTTTTTTAGCATATTTACATATGCTGTGGTTTAGCATCCCCCTAATCCCCCCAAAACAGCTCTCTAACCCTCCCCATCTGCCTTATTGGCGGCCATCTTGGGTACTGGCAGCTGTCTGCTATTATTTCACAGTCAAAAAAGTGTTGTTTTTTTTAAATGTACACTACTGTTACACCAGATATGAGTGGTGGCACTGGGCAAGTGGGCACAGTATACGCTTTGAGCCTGACACACACGTTGGCAGGCAGGCAGGCAACTGCAATTATATTACACAGGGAAAAAAAAGCAGACTTACAGCAGAGATCAGATGAGTCCTTCAGGACTGTAGTGGACACTGAATACACTAGCCTAGCTATCGATATCCCTATTAAATCAGCAGCAGCTACACTGTCCCTCCTTTCACTAAGAATGCAGCTTCCGAATGAATCTAAAATGGATGCTGTCCAGGAGGTGGGAGGGTCTGGGAGGGAGGGTCTGCTGCTGATTGGCTGGAATGTGCCTGCTGACTGTGAGGTACAGGGTCAAAGTTTACTCAATGATGACGAATAGGGGGCGGATCGAACATCGCATATGTTCGCCCGCCACGGCGAACGCGAACATGCTATGTTCGCCGGGAACTATTCGCCGGCGAACTATTCGCGACATCACTATTGCTGTGTTTATTTTATACAACAATGAGAATCATGTATTATTACAACAACCTTTTAAAGAAATATTTATCCAATATTTTGAGGGTATAATAGGTTAAATACACAATGATTCAGAATGTCCTTTATTTTAAAAGGTTTTTTTTACCTTTTTTATGTGGTTCAGTTTATTTTGACAACATTCTCTAAGGGGTTAATTTGCAATGATGGTTAAATTGCACCCTTTATAAACTTTAAATCACCTTTTGAACAAAATCTCTGGCCATTGATTGGCTATAGTATGAAAGACAACTTCCGTTTAATTACCATGTGTATATATTGTTGCAAACTGTAATGTCTTGCATTCGCTTTTCTTTGTCTGAAGAAATGACCAGTGTTTTTGTTTGAGAAACGCATTACAAATAAAGCGTTTATAATTTTAAAGTTTGGAAGTTGTCTTCTATTATTTCCATATTTTCAAGTCACACCGAAAAAGATCCAGTACTTGTAACAGCTGTGCAGTATAAGAGCTTGGAACAGCTTTACAGCATCGAAACTCAGTGGCAGTAACCACAAGCGGAACTGGACACAGTTTACTAGCCACTGTTAAGTGCTAGCCTGCGGATTTGCACTGGTCATAGTACAGTGCCATTATATCCGGTAAGCATTATTAGTATCAGCTCATTTCTGCTTACCAAACAGGATTACACGATGAGGCACCCTCTTCTTGTTTTTATTTTTTAACAGTGTACCCTACACTCCGGGATCAAGAGGAACAGCCCTGATTATTGAGAGTCATTACCATTCCTGTTTAGGATCACATCTTTTACGGACCATTACTCAGCGCGCCTTTATAAAATTCCCCTCCTGGGTTTTTCGCTATTAGATTATGTAATTGGTTTAAATATCTGATAATTTATTTTTTTATTTTGTGTAATTTAGTGTTTGTTTTTTCGTGTAATTTAGATAATTGTATTTAATTAATGTAATTTATTTAATTGTAGTGTAAGGTTAGGTGTTAGTGTAAGACAGGTTATGTTTTATTTTACAGGTAAATTTGTATTTATTTTAGCTAGGTAGTTAGTAAATAGTTAATAACTATTTACTAACTAGTCTACCTAGTTAAAATAAATACTATCTTGCCTGTAAAATAAAAATAAACCCTAAGCTAGCTACAATGTAACTATTAGTTATATTGTAGCTAGCTTAGGGTTTATTTTACAGGTAAGTATTTAGTTTTAAATAGGAATTATTTAGTTATTAATAGTAGGTTTTATTTAGATTTATTTTAATTACATTAAAGTTAGTGGGTGTTAGGGTTAGACTTAAGGTTAGGTTTAGGGGTTAATAAATTTACTATAGTGGCGGCGATGTTGGGGGCAGCAGATTAGGGGTTAATAAGTGTAGGTAGGTTGCGGCGACATTGGGGGCGGGAGATTAGGGGCTAATAACATTATGTAATTGTCGGCGACTTTGGGGGCAGCAGATTAGGGGTTAAAGGGACAGTACACTGTAAAATTGGTTTTATATTAATGTATTTTCAATAACTTGTTATACCAGCTGCAGAGTATGAAATGTAGGAGAAATTGCATTTTCAGGTTTATTTGTGTATATGAAGTAGCTGGTTTTGCGCTTTTAAACCACAGCCTATTACAATGGGTTGAGCTTCAAGTAATATCATATCTCATTATGTTATCACTTTGTGTACACACACTTGCTTCCTTATCTTACATTTGTCTGGAAAACTAAAGCTCAATACATAGAGAGAACAATGGAAAATTATAATTTTATTACTTAACTATCCTGCACCCCACTGTGAGTTTAATTTCTTCTGCTGGCTGTGTTTACTTAGGGTATTCAATAGCTGAGACGCCAGTATCAAAACTTACAGTATAGGTTGGGAAACCACAAGCAAAATCGGCTATTTCAAAGGCCAAAATCTGGGTAAAGGAGCTACTTGTAAACCAGGTATAATGGATCATTGTGTACAATTTAAATAGGAGAAAATTTTGGGGTGAACTGTCCCTTTAATAAGTATAATGTAGGTGTAGGCGATGTTGGGGGCGGCAGATTAGGGGTTAATAAGTATAATGTAGGTGTCGGGGATGTCGGGGGCGGCAGATTAGGGTTTAATAAGTGTAAGATTAGGGGTGTTTAGACTTAGGTTTATGTTAGGGTGTTAGGTGTAAACATAACTTTTCTTTCCCCATAGGAATCAATGGGGCTGCGTTACAGAGCTTTACACTCCTTTATTGCAGGTGTTAGACTTTTTTCAGCCTGCTCTCCCCATTGATGTCTATGGGGAAATCGTGCACAAGCACGTAAAACCATCTTACCACAACGCTGCTATTGGAGTGCGGTATGGAGCTCAATTTTGCTCTATGCTCCCTTCTTACCTGCTAATGCTGGGTTTTTGTAAACCTGTAATACCAGTGCTGTAGGTAAGTGAGCGATGACAATAACTTGCAAGTTAGTACCTATCAGCTCTTACAGCAAAACTCGTAATCTAGCCGTTAGAAATTTAACTACAATAACAAATTTATATGAAATTTCACAATAGTAAAACTGATTTATATATATAAAATACAAATTCTTTTCTAGCAAATAAAATTATTTAGCATTAATGTGACTAGTTCTAAACTACACAGGACTATGAATATAGACTTAAAATACCAACTATCCTTTTAAATCACCAGCTTCAATTAAACTGTAGCAACAGTGAATACCTTGATTTATATATAAAAGTATTAAACAACCCTTTATACGTTATAGGTTAAATCAATTTAAAAGTTTCAGCTTTTTCAGATAAATCTAGTTCACCTCATAAATAAGAAAGGTATTTGCAATTTAGAGAATAAAAGGTTTAGGCTCAATGTTGCTTTCTGCAAATCAAGGCAGCAAGATAAGTCAGAGAGTTAAAACTCAGCAGCATGACCCCTTTTTTCCTCTGTGCAAGAGAATATATCACATGGTAGATCCCACATTTTTTTATTCTAATCCTTGGTGAACCTTTTAGATATGCACCAAACAGATGCTTGGCTGTGATAAGCCCTTCGAAGCTGAAAATCTCTTGGCTTACTGGGCAGGTCATACCAGTTTTAGTCCACTAGGGGGCAGCAAAAAACTAGAAATGCAGTCTCATTATCAATATTGCTAACAGTAAATACAGTTTACTATATATCTTCAAATGTATATTTAATATACTCACTATTTTCTGATATTAATAAACTTATCTGGTCAACATATATGTCCCATCTAATATAATTTAGCATGTATTTATAGAGACTAAACATGAGTATACCTCTAGTACCATATTACAAAGTGGAAAACAATATACAGAGGTGCAAGATGGAAAAAAACACACAATATTCTGTACAAATGAACTAAGAACTGATACTCTCCTTTAGGTCAGACCGCAGCCTTCTTGCAGTCTCTCCCTTGTGACTGTGTATAGATAGATAGTAGTAGTAGATGGCGCTGGTCTATTGAGTGATTTTCTCTAGTAAGTGAAGAGAAAAAAGGCTTGATGCATATATTGAAGCCAATTAATATGGGTGCAGTATACTCACTCCATAAGATGAATCTTTACAGCTGAAAGGGAACGTAGCGTCAGATGGCAAGAGTCCACAGGTTCCTGGAGTCAAATACTGAATTTTCAGGTTTATCCAAAAGTGGACTATAAATGAATAGAGACCCAAATGACAAAAGTATCCAGTGTGTAATTAAAAAAATGTAGTAACTTACTCCATAAATAAGGAGATTCCAGCTCAGCACAGCAAAACAAGATCTTGACAATCTTTCAACAAAGGATAAAAGGTTTTATTTGCTCAACGCATTTCAACGTATTACACGTCTTTATCAAGAGCATACATTAAAACAAGTAAAACAGGTAAGTAAAACCAAGTATTGAGTTTTGCTTACCTGTTTTACTTGTTTTAATGTATGCTCTTGATAAAGACGTGTAATACGTTGAAACGCGTTGAGCAAATAAAACCTTTTATCCTTTGTTGAAAGATTGTCAAGATCTTGTTTTGCTGTGCTGAGCTGGAATCTCCTTATTTATGGAGTAAGTTACTACATTTTTTTAATTACACACTGGATACTTTTGTCATTTGGGTCTCTATTCATTTATAGTCCACTTTTGGATAAACCTGAAAATTCAGTATTTGACTCCAGAAACCTGTGGACTCTTGCCATCTGACGCTACATTCCCTTTCAGCTGTAAAGATTCAGCTTATGGAGTGAGTATACTGCACCCATATTAATTGGCTTCAATATATGCATCAAGCCTTTTTTCTCTTCACTTACTAGAGAAAATCACTCAATAGACCAGCGCCATATTACAAAGTAATTCATATATATTTAAATATTTTAGAAGATTATTAAAATCACATTTTATGAGGGGACTTAAAAGGACTCTATTACTTTCAGTATGAATTTAATTAATATATCAATTCATATTCTTATATAACATTATTTTGAATGCCTGAAAACACAGATATAATATATTTCATTGGACAACACTGGTTTCTCACAGGTCTGAAATTAAACAAAAAATGTTGTTATTCATTTTGAAATGAGTAGAAATTTTAAATCCATCAATGTAGCTATTATTTATATTTAATGTAATAGACATTCATCCAACATGGTATATTTTTCAGATCAATACATATACAGATATTTTTAACATGATCTGAGTATAAATGTAACATTTATAAATTACAGAATTCATTTCATATGAAGTTCTAATTTCTCTTTTTTTAAAATCAAGATTTACATTTGATTATTATCCCATATTAATATAAATATAGTATTTCCATAATCAGTATATCTCATATGTTGGTACTCTTTTGTAAAACCCTGGTATATTTAAATATTTCAGCAGATTGCAAGCGATTTGTACTTTAAAAATGAATTTCAAAGTTACAATGTAAACAATGTGTTTGTAAGTGTACTTTACCATATGTTTCTGCTAGCCAGCATAATGCGTATTAGGCCTTCAAAAGAATTCTCCCCTGTATACCATACAAGTGTGAATTTCTACATCCCCTGAGATTCAGCTAGTTTCAAATATCAATTTCAGACTGAGTGACTGCTGTTCACAGGAGGTCTGTAACTTCATTACACATCTTGGGAAGGAAATCCATATATGGGCATTCATTTAAAGAAATCTGCCTTCACTAATTGAGCAAATGTTTCCCTTCCCTGTAAAGCCTTGACTTCAAAGGTTTACTTAGTGATCTAACTTCACTAATTGAACAATTGTATCATCCCTTTTGTTCTCAACTTGTCTTAAACAGTGAGGGGGGCAGGGGCTGTAGTGAGACCAATTCATATCAAATTAGATATTAGCTAAACTGAAATATTAAATTATGTGATACATCTGTAGTTTATATAATGTTATTTCACAGGTACCCTGGCATTCTGGAGTTCCCACTAACCCACAAATAAATTTGCATATGGGGGGGGCACACTTGGCCCCAATGGCCATGCCACACAGTTAAAGAATAAAACAATTCATCAAATAAAAAATAATTGTGGGTGAGAAGGAACTCCAGACATTCACACAAAAAATTGCAACTTCATTCTGATAAGTAGTATCTCTGTCTAAAAAGTATTTTACTGCCTGGATACCCAATGGGTGAGGAATACATGAATACAGGGACTCTATGTCTATAGTGGCCCAATAGTAATTCTGTTGTCTGATAGATAGAAACATTCTTCTGATGTGTATTTTTATGTGTATATGTATATATTTGTACGTATGTACATGCATATGGAAACATATATATATATATATATATATATATATATATATATATATATATATATATACTCACCCATACACACATATATACACAATAAATATATATATATAGATTTATATATATATATACACCTTTGAGCCCTTCCCTGTCAAACACCTTGTCATTTACCATATTACTTTGTACTAGTTAATGGAAGTAAATTGGAAAGTTATTGAAAACTGCCTGCTCTATCTGAATCACGAAAGTTTAATTTTGACTTGAGTGTCCCTTTAAGAGCTGAAAACAAGGTATTTTACAGTTTTTTTAAAAAAAAAAATTAAACTCTTATATGAACATAAGCTTGTGCTCTAAAATTTAAAAAAAAGTATACATAATTTGTAATCAACCATTGTAAATTGCACTCAGACTCAGAACTTCTATATAAATAATTTTTTACAAGTTTGTGTTATTTATGTATGTGCTTTAACAAATGATTATTAAAAAAGAAAAAAACATATATATTGCCAGAAACCTATTTTGATCCTGTGACTTTCAACATATCTGGATGCTCAATAAGTGCTTTGCCATTTTGAAGAGCAGCAATTAAGTTTTGCAGTTTTCTATTTTAGAATAACATTACATACAGAAGCAGAATCTTTGTCCACCACAGATGACACGTGTTCACAAACAAGCTTTCTGTGCAATGTATCTTCAAATTACGTTTAAAAAATGTACAAAAACATTTTGCATTATCAAGTTAGGTCTCCTAATTCTTAAACTTCGACTTTCCCTGTTTTAAAGTAAGAAGTTATGATAAGCACCCAAATGACTTACGGCTAGATTTGGAGTTTTGTCGGTAACGACCCGAAAATCTAACGCCGGCTTTTTTCTGGCCACACCATAAAAATAACTCTGGTATTGAGAGTCCACATAAAGGCTGCGTTAGGCTCCAAAAAAGGAGCGTAGAGCATTTTTAACGCAGCTTCAACTCTCGATACCAGAGTTGCTTACGCAAGCGGCCAGCCTCAAAAACGTGCTCGTGCATGATTCTCCCATAGGAAACAATGGGGCTGTTTGAGCTGAAAAAAAACCTAACGCCTGCAAAAAAGCCGCGTTCAGCTCCTAACGCAGCCCCATTGTTTGCTATGCGGAAAAACTTCCTTTCTACGTCTGCAACTAACACCCTAGCATGTACCCCGAGTCTAAACACCCCTAACCTTACACTTATTAACCCCTAATCTGCCGCCCCCGCTATCGCTGACCCTTGCATATTATTATTAACCCCTAATCTGCCGCTCCGTAAACCGCCGCTACTTACATTATCCCTATGTACCCCTAATCTGCTGCCCTAACATCGCCGACCCCTATATTATATTTATTAACCCCTAATCTGCCCCCCACAATGTCGCCTCCACCTGCCTACACTTATTAACCCCTAATCTGCCGAGCGGACCTGAGCGCTACTATAATAAAGTTATTAACCCCTAATCCGCCTCACTAACCCTATAATAAATAGTATTAACCCCTAATCTGCCCTCCCTAACATCGCCGACACCTAACTTCAATTATTAACCCCTAATCTGCCGACTGGAGCTCACCGCTATTCTAATAAATGTATTAACCCCTAAAGCTAAGTCTAACCCTAACACTAACACCCCCCTAAGTTAAATATAATTTACATCTAACGAAATTAATTATCTCTTATTAAATAAATTATTCCTATTTAAAGATAAATACTTACCTGTAAAATAAATCCTAATATAGCTACAACATAAATTATAATTATATTATAGCTATTTTAGGATTAATATTTATTTGACAGGCAACTTTGTAATTATTTTAACCAGGTACAATAGCTATTAAATAGTTAAGAACTATTTAATATCTACCTAGTTAAAATAATTACAAAATTACCTGTAAAATAAATCCTAACCTAAGTTACAATTAAACCTAACACTATACTATCATTAAATTAATTAAATAAAATACCTACAATTACCTACAATTAAACCTAACACTACACTATCAATAAATAAATTAAATCCGATCAGCCAATAGAATGCGAGCTCAATCTGATTGGCTGATTGGATCAGCCAATCGGATTGAACTTGATTCTGATTGGCTGATTCCATCAGCCAATCAGAATATTCCTACCTTAATTCCGATTGGCTGATAGAATCCTATCAGCCAATCGGAATTCGAGGGACGCCATCTTGGATGACGTCCCTTAAAGGAACCGTCATTCGGCTAGTAGGCGTCGGGAGAAGAGGATGTTCCGCGTCGGAGGTCTGCAAGATGGATCCGGAAGAAAGAAGATTGAAGATGCCGTTGATAGAAGACTTCATCCGGATCATGGACCTCTTCAGCTCCCGCTTGGATGAAGACTTCATCCGGATCATGGACCTCTTCAGCTCCCGCTTGGATGAAGACTTCAGCCGGATCATGGACCTCTTCAGCCCCCCGCTTGGGCTTGGATCAGGACATCGGAGGAGCTCTTCAGGACGGATCGGTGAACCTGGTATGGTGAAGATAAGGTAGGAAGATCTTCAGGGGCTTAGTGTTAGGTTTATTTAAGGGGGGTTTGGTTAGATTAGGGGTATGTGGGTGGTGGGTTGTAATGTTGGGGGGGGTATTGTATGTTTTTTTTTTTACTGGCAAAAGACCTGAATTCTTTGGGGCATGCCCCGCAAAGGGCCCTGTTCAGGGCTGGTAAGGTAAAAGAGCTTTGAACTGTAGTAATTTAGAATAGGGTAGGGCATTTTTTATTTTGGGGGTCTTTGTTATTTTATTAGGGGGCTTAGAGTAGGTGTAATTAGTTTAAAATTGTTGTAATATTTTTCTTATGTTTGTAAATATTTTTTTATTTTTTGTAACTTAGTTCTTTTTTATTTTTTGTACTTTAGTTAGTTTATTTCATTGTAGTTATTTGTAGGAATTGTATTTAATTTATTTATTGATAGTGTAGTGTTAGGTTTAATTGTAGGTAATTGTAGGTATTGTATTTAATTAATTTAATGATAGTATAGTGTTAGGTTTAATTGTAACTTAGGTTAGGATTTATTTTACAAGTAATTTTGTAATTATTTTAACTAGGTAGCTATTAAATAGTTCTTAACTATTTAATAGCTATTGTACCTGGTTAAAATAATTACAAAGTTACCTGTCAAATAAATATTAATCCTAAAATAGCTACAATGTAATTATAATTTATATTGTAGCTATATTAGGATTTATTTTACAGGTAAGTATTTATCTTTAAATAGGAATAATTTATTTAATAAGAGTTAATTAATTTCGTTAGATTAAAATTATATTTAATTTAGGGGGGTGTTAGTGTTAGGGTTAGACTTAGCTTTAGGGGTTAATACATTTATTAGAATAGCGGTGAGCTCTGGTCGGCAGATTAGGGGTTAATAAGTGTAGGCAGGTGGAGGCGACGTTGTGGGGGGCAGGTTAGGGGTTAATAAATATAATATAGGGGTCGGCGGTGTTAGGGGCAGCAGATTAGGGGAACATAAGTATAACGTAGGTGGCGGTCGGCAGATTAGGGGTTAAAAAAAATTAATTGAGTTGCGGCGATGTGGGGGGACCTCGGTTTAGGGGTACATAGGTAGTTTATGGGTGTTAGTGTACTTTAGAGTACAGTAGTTAAGAGCTTTATAAACCGGCGTTAGCCCAGAAAGCTCTTAACTACTGACTTTTTTCCTGCGGCTGGAGTTTTGTCGTTAGATGTCTAACGCTCACTTCAGACACGACTCTAAATACCGGAGTTAGAAAGATCCCATTGAAAAGATAGGATACGCAAATGACGTAAGGGGATCTGCGGTATGGAAAAGTCGCGGCTGAAAAGTGAGCGTTAGACCCTATTTTGAGTGACTCCAAATACCGGAGTTAGCCTAAAACCAGCGTTAGGAGCCTCTAACGCTGGTTTTCACGGCTAACGCCAAACTCCAAATCTAGGCCTTAGGATCTCTAAAGAATAAATTAATCAAATTTTAGCTGCCATGTATAACAACTAGGCTGAATTTTAATCTTGTGAGATCTGGCTCACTGGCTATCCTGCCAACGCCAATACTCTACATATCTATCATACATACTAAACTCAAATTTAAAATATAAATACGATGCATCATAGCATTAGGAAATACATTTGACTAAAAGTTATTTCTATCTGGTGTAGCATATGCTTGAACAATATTCACACACACATTGTTATTGTTAATTTTAATAAAGAATTATCTGTATTGCAAGTAAGTGATGTTGTTTGGGGACATAGTTATAAAATTAAAATTAGGGAATGTCATTATGATTTGACTATTTATTGTAATCCGGTATACAAAATAAAATTAAAAATTCAAACTCAGTTGATTGTTTATATGATTGACATTACTGAAGTTATACATTTCTGTCCTATTTAATGTATTTTGTTTGCTGTTTGTTTAATTTTTGTTATTATTCATATAAATATTATAAAAAAGGACTGTAGAAATTTAAAATCACCATTGAAATTGGAAGAAAACACGCATTTCTAGAGTTTTATAGAAACTAAGCAGGAGGCTGGTTTAATTTGATTTTAAAAAATGCTGTTACTACCATGTGAATAAATCATTAGTGACAATGATAAAGACCCTTCTCAAATAGCTTTACTCAGCGCACACATCAAAGCAAATATTACATGGAAAAGGCATATATAATATTCTAAAAGATACATATTTCTCCCATGCTTTTTTGACTGCTTTAAAATGAAAGCACACAGGAAAATAGTACTGTCATTTTTTTTAATACTTTTCTGTTGACTTAACTACTAATATTCCTTCAGCTCCTCCTGGTATTTTTATTAAAGTCTTTGCTGCTTACTATCGGCATCAGGCAAGTTATTACATTTTGCATTTATTCACATAGTAGCTCAATCAGTGGCCCTACTTTAATATGACTTTTAAAATTATTTATTAGCTATTGAAGTTTTTAACTGGCTGCCGAAAACCAAACATTTTGCCTAATAACCTAAGGGAAAATATCTTAGATTTATATCTTAGGATATTTTTAAGTGTTAGAAACATCACTTTTAATGAAAAAAAAGTTTTAGTTTATTTTAACAGTTGAGAGGAAAATAATGTGTTGAAAAATGAACAGGCTTCTTGCATAGGCTTCATGCTCAGTGGCTTTTCTAGTTTGAGAAAACAACAATGTACCCATTATTCTATAATTAACTCATTAGACAATTTGAAATGTTCCAGAATGTTGTGAATAAATGATGTTGTCTTTACAAATTTATTTTATAATATTTTTTTCCATTGTTTACACGTCACATACCTTTGCACAGTGAATATGAAAAAAAAGACGAAATCAACAAGATGCAATTATAGTACCTAATGGGAGCAGTTAGACATGTACACAACTGACAAAGATCTAAATGATGAAACATATTCACTTTTACATCTCTACTCAATGAATTGCTTTTGCTCCCTCGGCTCATACCTCATGCAGTACGGCAGATACCTACTAATGTGCTGTGCAAGTCCTTTCCAAGAAACATCTTTGTCAGGTACTAAAACAATAGGTTAAAAATGAGCACAGATGGTTAGCTTGTTTATTAAATTTTCCACCAACCCCCTCAATGTGACAGAAACTAAGCAGAAATTTTATATTATTGCACCATTTCCCAACATTATTAAGATGAGTAGTGTAGATTGCATACATATGGCATTAGTTCCTCCATTTAGGCATGAAGCTATATTTAGAAATAGGGAAATGTTCCATTCCATTAATGCTTGGGTGATATGTGATGCCAAGTATGTAATTACCAATGTTGTTGCTATATGTCCTGAGCCTTGACATGACTCCTTCATCATTCAAAACTATACAGTAACCTACAATTTGGAGAGATGACATCCTCAAGTTGATTTGAGTTTGTGAAAGTGTATGCAAATGGTATGCAGGAATATAGCTTACAATATGTGTACATGTGTTAAGGGCGCACATTAGAGGTATGGAAGGGTTAAAATGTGGAATTTGGAATAACTTTAAACTCACCCTAATGAACATCTGGATAGACAGCTTATATTTAGCTCACTGTTCCATTCCATTCGAATTCTGCTTATGCAGTTACAAGTTCCTTCACAGCAAATTGTATATTAGGCAGAAAAGTAACCTTGTGCGAATCCAGATGAAGCTTGGGAAGTATCCCCTAGTCTAACCACATTTGATATGTAAAAAACAACAATGTTCAGTCCACAAACATGTTTCCATAAACATTACTGCACAAATAACAAGCCAAACTATACAATATAATACAGTAATTGAATTGTCCCAGTATGAAAGGTAGATTTGGAAAGCTGCTAGTATTTTCTTGATGTGGTGAACCAAGGTTAAGAGAGTGAGAGAAGAGGAAAACAAATACAAAAATGATGTTTAGAGCAGTTTCGTAACTCACTCCTTCAAGTACTCAAATCAAGGTTAGAATAGGGTGAACAGACGCCCTGTTTTAATGGAATTGTAAGAAATTTGCTAGGGAACAGGTGACAAAATCAAGACATACACAAAAGTGCTAAAAAAAGATGTTATATTGTGTAAAGAAATACAGAAATTAAAACACTGTTACATGAGTTGTGTAGAAGTAATACAAACATACACAAAGTGCAAAAAACAAATAGTAACCTATACTAAAACCAATATATCTTGGAGTCTCACTCTCTTATGGGCCAGACTTCCTGCTTGTGGGTCCCTGACCTTTAGGAACTGCTCCAGGGCTGGCCTCTGGTCCAAGGTTCTCTCAGGATCTTCAGACTGCTGGGCTCCCAAAGCTCCCTCTGTCCAGTCATGGCAGACCCCAGAACCTCTGCTTCCACTCTCAGCAGTCTATATCCAACTAGTTCCAATTGTATATGTATATATTAGCATAACTTGTTAGGCCAGTCCCTCCTTTAGCCTACTCAGGATGCCTCTTTGGGGGTGGTTAGTTCCTGGCACCTCACTGTCTACCAGTTGGCCATATACCTTTTAGATTTAAATGCTTACAGGATTGGGAGACCATCTGTCAATTAAAGGGACACTCAAGTCAAAATTAAACTTCATGATTCAGCTACAGCATGCAATTTTAAACAACTTTCCAATTTACTTCCATTAACAAACTGTGCACAGTCTTTTAATATTTACACTTTTTGAGTCACCAGCTCCTACTGAGCATGTGCAAGAGTTCACACCACATACGTATATGCATTTGTGACTGGCTGATGGCTGTCACATGACAAAGGGGGAGTGGAAATAGACAATCTACTACTCATTTGACGTTCAGACTAAGTGCTATTGCATTGTCTTCTTATCATGTATTTGTTGATTATGCAAATCTACTGTATTGACTGGTCCTTTAACATATCTATGGTGAGGAAGCACCTATTGTGTGGCTTTCTTTCTGGCATATAAGCACATTGAATATACACATGATTAAAACATATGTCAATTAGGAATTTTGCAGAGAAATACAAATACATGACAATGATAATAATAATATTATATTTTATACATTGTTACCATTTCTTACAGTCCCCACCTTAGAGGGCAAATTACTTTAAAAGGAAAGAGCCCTCTCATTTGATGAATTATTAAATGGTTTAAATAGTACAAGAATTGGAGATGATATTTGTTTACTGAGGCAAAAATGAGTTGACAACCAATAACATTTAAAATTTAGGGGAATGAGAGGCAAAATTTAGTTAGATTGTTAGAGCACTCGCAGTTATAATTTTTATATTAATGTATAACCCTTTGGCCACATGTATTACGCAAAATCACACCACCCCAAACTTACAATAGCTATGTTCCCAGCAACTGTGCTTCATGCACTCCCTCTTACCACATCTCTGCACCACTGTTGCAGCTTCCACCACAATGTCCTCCCACTACCCTCACCAGGGTATCATTAAGGGTGAGGCTATCCCATGGTGTGAGGTAGCTGATATACTTAGTATGTGGATCACAACTGCAGACAGAATTAGTGAGTTTTAGTATAGAACTTGTAGAGGGTATTCAGAGATGTTTAGCTGATACTTTGATTTCTTGGTTACAGGAGAGATATATATATCAAAACCCTGTATATTGGATGTGCCGGGGGTTCCCAGGATAAGACAGTGTTATAGCTGTGAAATCCTCTTTGGGATAGTGGGGGAGCTGGAAAGTCTGTTTTACTAAATAGACAATTTTCTGGAACTTGGCACTGAGCGCTCAGAGATATTAACAGACTGGGTATGTGTGTTGTTTACTCGCAGTTCCTAGAGCAGAGGCAAAAGTTACAGGGTAATGAGAACTCACTGTGAGTTCCCCTGTGACGGAGAGCTGAGTGTGTGAGTGTAACAACCAATCAGATGCGGAGAACTGCTGACAGTCTGAGATTGGAGGAATGACAATAGCTGCTGCAAGTTTACCAACGGTTGTGCAGCGGTATCTTAACAACAAACATAAGTATGATTCTTGGTTTTTTGGAGTAAGTTATTAATGTAATTATATGCAATACCATTCATTAGGAATAACCACATAGATAACCGCTACAGCGGTAAAACTCAGAGTGACAAACAACTGCTGTTATCCAGGAATAGCTTGCTTGCTAGCGAAGTTGTTAAAGTCCCAGCAGTGCTGTAGATAGGGTGTTCCATGGCAAGCAGGTATTTTAGACCGTAGAGGAGATCAAGCAGTTCTGAAATTGTAATCCTTCAGGAATGATAAGATTTAGTCAGTTCAGTATGGAAAAGCCACGACAGTTTAGGATAGAGCTTGTTCAGTTGAATGTTAACGATACACTGCTAAGCAATTAATTGGCAGGTGTGGAAGGGAGGTGCAAGATTTTGTAGAAAAGTGTTAAAGGTGTATGCACCAGAGCAAAGGTTCCTGACATGGCCCCCCATCAAAGGTGCTGCACCGCAGCAGGAGGTCCAGGATTATCAGGATGTGTTCTGTGGAACCGAGCAACCAAGCGAGAAACATGAAGGTTCGTGGAAGGCTCCCAAGAATCTTCGTCAGAGGTATAACCCTTCCACCAAATCAGATATTGCAGCATTTCACGGAATAGCCGGGAATCCAGTATGGAACCAACCTCATAGACCTCCTTGTCAACCTGCAAAGGCGTTTGTGGGAGAACCGAAGCTTGTATCCTCGTTGGAGTGTAAGGTTTCAACAACGAAATGTGGAAAGTCGGATGGATGCGAATGTCCGGAGGTAATGCCAAGGTAACGGCATTTTCATTCACAACCTTTGTGATCTTGAAAGGACCAATGAAGAGATGGGAGAATTTCCTGCTCTGCGTTTTCAACTTCAAATGTTGGGTACAAAGCCAAGCTTTATCTATAGGTTTCCTCCTATTGGAGTCAAAGTACTTCTTCTGTCGATCCTGAGTTGATTTCATGTTGTCCTTAAGAAAGGCGAAGATCTCCATTAGGGTGTTAGTGGTCTCGTCTATTTGTGAAGATGAGGTGTTCAATTGAGGAAATAAGTGAAAGGTCGGATGGTACTCATAGTTAGAGAAAAAAGGTGAGTATTTGGTGGAATTATTTGAGGAGTTATTGTAGGCGTATTCAGCCATAGGTATGTTGCTACACCAGCCATCTTGTTGGTAAGCACAGTCACATCTGATGTACTGCTCCAGCCATTGATTCACCCGTTCAGTTTGCCCGTTCGTTTGGGGATGATAAGCAGTACTCTAGCGATGATCAATTTGGAGGACCGTGCAGAGTTGCCTCCAAATTCTGGAGGGGAATTGAGTCCCCCTAATTGTCACTATGATGGAGGGAATTCCGTGTAGGCGAACTATGTGTGTTAGGCATAAGTCAGCAGTCTCCGAGGATGTAGGTAATTTTTTATCAAGAATGAATTGAGACATTTTGGTCAGTAGGTCCAAACTACCATGATGGTGTTACAATTGTTAGAAGGGGGGAGATCGACTATAAATACCTCTTGATAATAAGGGGGGAGATCGACTATAAAGTCCATCCCTACTGTGTGCCACGGTCTTTCTGGTACTGGGAGAGGTCTTAGTAAGCCATAGGGTTGAAACTTTTCAGATTTTTAAGTTGTGCAAATTTGACAGGCCTTGATGTAAATCTCCACAGATTGGTGGATCTTAGGCCACCAGTAGTTGCTTTTAATTGAGTTCATAGTTTTGTGGAGGCAAGTCATGGTGAGTTTTTGGAGAATGGTATTCATCAATGTGGGGGGAATATAAAGTTTGCCTTTAGCATAAGAGAAACCGTCTGGCTCAATCCATAAGCGCTCATTTGGGTAGGTGCAATCTTTCCTTTGACTTGTTTGTAGGGTTTTATAACAGCTAGTACTGGTGCCAATGAAGTGTTCTGGTGACAATATAGATTGGGGTGAGATGGTTTGTGATGGACGGTCAAACTGTCTGGAGAGGTCGTCAGCTTTTCTGTTTTTTACCCCGGGACGGTAAGTGATGTGGAAGTTAAATCTGGTAAAGAACATACTTCAACGGAGTTGGCGAGCAGATAGAGTTTTGATAGACTGTAGATATTCTAGATTACGGTGGTGGGTGTATATTAGTATCAGTATTTTAGTACCTTCGAGTAGATGTCTCCAGTGTTCAAGGGACGCTTTGATTACCAGAAGTTCCTTTTCTCCAATGGGATAGTTTAGTTAAGGAGGTGTCATCATCCTAGAATAGTAGGCTACTGGGTGTAATGGTTCAGAAGGAGAATTGCGTTGCGACAGCATAGCTCCTAAGGCATACTCGGATGCATCCACCTCGAGGATAAACTGTAGATCTTTAGTTAGGAAACTGAAGAATGGGGGCTACTGTGAAGGATTTATTTAGGAAATCAAAAGCCTTTTGTGCCTCTGGATTCCAAGAAAAGTGGCCATGAGTGCCAGTAAGACTACTGAGAGGTTTGGCGATGTTGGAAAAACCTCTTATGAACTTGCGGTAGAAGTTGGCGAATCCAAGGAATGGCTGGACATCCTTTTTGCAAGAAGGTATTGGTCATTGGTCTTTATAGCATCTATTTTGCTTTCTTCCATCTAAACGCCAGAGGGGGAAATCTGGTACCCTAGGAAGGATATTTCTGTTGTATGAAATGAACATTTCTCTGGATTCGCGTACTGCTGGTGAGTCCTTAATCGCCCAAGAACCCAACATACGTGTTTCTTGTGGTCTTTCATATTGTCTGAATATATTAGGATGTCTTATAAATATATCACCAAGCACACGTCCAAAATATCTCTTAAGATGTCATTAATGAAATACTGGAACATGGCAGGGGCGTTGCAGAGTCCGAATGGCATCACAGTGTACTCATAGAGACCATAACGAGTCCTGAAGGCTGTGAGCCATTCGTCCCCCTCTCTGATTCTGACCAGGTTGTACGCTCCTCTAAGGTCCAATTTGGTGTAGATACTAGCTTGGCTGACATGTTCAACTAGTTTTGGTATGAGAGGCAGGGGGTATCTATTTTTCCTTGTCCTCTTATTAAGTTTGCAGTAGTCAATTATGGGACGTAGGGAGTTATCTTTATTCTTCACAAAGAAGATGCCTGCTCCTGCTTGTGAAGTTGAAGGCCTGATGAAACCTTTCTGCAAATTGTCCTCTAAATATGTTTTTAAGTGTCCCAACTCCGGTTGTGATAGAGGGTATATGTGCCCATAAGGTATGCTGGAGCCAGGTAGCAATTCTATGGGACAATCGTATATACGATGTGGTGGAAGTGAATCCGCTTGTTTTTTATCAAAGACATCAAGAAAGTCTTGATAATGTTCAGGCATAGATATCATAGTTACCTGTAATAGCTTCTGATGGGGATAACAGGAATTGAGGCAATAGGCTGAATTCAAATCCATATGAAGAGTCTCCCAATGTATATAAGGTTGGTGTCATTGCAGCCAAGATAAGCCTAAAACAACAGGATACATTGGTGAGGGGATGACATCAAAAGTGATGTACTCTACATGTCCGGTACCTATGGTAACCTTGAGAAGGATAGTGTGGTGAGTGATTGTACCGGAGTTTACATAAGAACCATCAATAACTCAAATAGACACAGGTTTTGCTTTTACTTGAAGTGGTATTGTATTTCTTTTTGCTAGTGAAGCATCAAGAAAATTGGAGTAAGCTCCGGAATCAACGATAGCTTCAGTTTGTAGTGTTTGGTGATAACACTGCAGAGAGAGATATATGGTACAGTAAGCTATGTTAGTGACTTTATTAGTGAGACAGTCCTTAATCTGATAGCACTTACTTCTATTCTGACGTAGGAGCAATGCGCAGTCCTTCACTGTGTGAGATGGAGATGCACAGTACATGCATAGGTTCTTTTGTTTTTTGCAAAGTCTTTCTTCGGGCTGCAGAAGGCCTTTCGTGAACCCAATCTCCATTGGAACAGCAAGATCTTTACCAGGGGATGCCGAAGTATAGTATTTATGGGTGTTTTCCGGTTGCTGGCATTCTGCTCGTCTCTCTCTAAGTCGTCTGTCTATCTGGATTGAGCGGTTCATTAAACCCTCTAGGATCCTTGGGAGCTCAATCCTTGCGATTACATCTTTGAGGGGGTCTTATAACCCTAGGCGGTATTGGTTACGGAGCGCAATATCACTCCATTATATCACTCCATTCCGAATCCTTTATGTAAAGCTTGAACTCAGTTAGTTATTCCTCAACTGGGCGCCTGCCTTGTTTAAGTGAACGCATTTTGGGCTCTGAGGTCAGTTGTTTCTGGGTATCTTCATATAACAGACTCATTTGTGTGAAGAAATTAGTAAGTGAACCTAATATTGGGTCGTCACTTTCGAAAAATGAATCAGCCCATAACCTAGGCTCTCCAGTTAAAAATGAGATTACAGTCATAACCTTAATCCTCTCTGGATGGTAGGTCTTAGGTCTCATTTGGAAAAGTAGGTAGCAAGCATTATGTAATTGCCTAAAAAACCTTCTATCCCCAGAGAATTTTTCTGGCAGGCAGATCTGTGGTTCAGGAGTGTTATCCTTACTTATAGCCCTGAGGCTGTCACTAAATAGACAATTTGCTGGAACTTGGCACTGAGCGCACAGAGATATTAACAGACCTGGTATGTGTGTTGTTTACACGCAGTTCCTAGATCAGAGGCAAAAGTTACAGGGTAATGAGAACTCACCATGAGTTCCCCTGTGACGGAGAGCTGAGTGTGTGAGTGTTACAAACAATCAGATGTGGAGAACTACTGACAGTCTGAGATTGGAGGAAGGACGATAGCTGCTGCAAGTTTACCAACTGGGTTTTCAACAGAATTAGCAACGGTTGTGCAGTGGTATCTTGACAACAAACATAAATATGATTCTTGGTTTTTTGGAGTAAGTTATTAATGTAATTATATGCAATACCATTCGTTAGGAATATCCACATAGATAACCGCTACGGTGGTAAAACTGACAAACAACTGTTGTTATCCAGGAATGGCTTGCTTGCTAGTGAAGTTGTTAAAGTCCCAGCAGTGCTGTAGATAGGGTGTTCTGTAGCAAGCAGGTATTTTAGACTGTAGAGGAGATCAAGCAGTTCTGAAATTGTAATCCTCCAGGAATGATAAGATTTAGTCAGTTCAGTATGGAAAAGCCACGACAGTTTAGGATAGAGCTTGTTCAGTTGAATGTTAACGCTACACTGCTAAACAATTAATTGGCAGGTGTGGAAAGAAGGTGCAAGGTTTTGTATAAAAGTGTTAAAGGTGTATGCACCAGAACAAAGGTTCCTGACACATGGTTTACACAATGCCACATGGTATAGTATGGTATACCGGTTATCTAGCATTGTATCCAATCAGCCAATAGGATTGAGCTTGCATTCTATTGGCTGATTGGAACAGCCAATAGAATGCGAGCTCAATCCTATTGGCTGATTGGATCAGCCAATAGGATTGAAGTTCAATCCTATTGGCTGATTGCATCAGTCAATAGGATTTTTTCATCCTTAATTCCGATTGGCTGATAGAATTCTATCAGCCAATCGGAATCTAAGGGAAGCCATCTTGGATGACGTCACTTTAAGGTACCTTCATTCCAGAAGAAGATGTCGATTGAAGAGGATGCTCCACGCTGGATGTCTTGAAGATGGAGCCGTTCCGTGTCGGAAGGATGAAGATAGAAGATGCCATCTGGGTGAAGACTTCTGCCCGTCTGGAGGACCACTTCTGCCCGTCTGGAGGACCAGTTCTGCCGGCGTTCTTGAGGACATCTTGCCGCTTGGATGAAGACTTCTCCCGGTAAGTGGATCTTTGGGGGTTAGTGTTAGGATGTTTTAAGGGTGTATTGTGTGGGTTTTTTTTTAGGTTAGGGCTTTGGGCCGCAATAGAGCTAAATGCCCTTTTAAGGGCAATGCCCATCCAAATGCCCTTTTCAGAACAATGGGGAGCTTAGTTTTTTTTACTTAGGGCTTTATTTGGGGGGGTAGGTTGTGTGGGTGGTCGGTTGTATTATTTTTTTTACAGGTAAAAGAGCTGATTTCTTTGGGGCAATGCCCCACAAAAGGCCCTTTTAAGGGCTATTGGTAGTTTAGTTTAGTTTAGGCTAGGTTTTTTTTTTATTTTGGGTGGGCTTTTTTTATTTTGATAGGGCTATTAGATTAGGTGTCATTAGTTTAAAGATCTTGTAATTTGTTTTTTATTTTCTGTAATTTAGTGTTTGTTTTTTGTAATTTAGCTAATTTTATTTAATTTAGTTAATTGTATCTAATTTATGTAATTTATTTAATTGTAGTGTAATGTTAGGTGTTATTGTAACTTAGGTTAGGTTTTATTTTACAGATAAATTTGTATTTATTTTAGCTAGGTAGTTACTAAATAGTTAATAACTATTTAGTAACTATTCTACCTAGTTAAAATAAAAACAAACTTGCCTGTAAAATAAAAATAAACCCTAAGCTAGATACAATGTAACTATTAGTTATATTGTAGCTAGTTTAGGGTTTATTTTATAGGTAAGTATTTAGTTTTAAATAGGAATTATTTATGTAATGATAGTAATTTGTATTTAGATTTATTTAAATTATATTTAAGTTAGTGGGTGTTAGGGTTAGGGTTAGACTTAGATTTAAGGGTTAGTAAATATAATATAGTGGCGGCGACGTTGGGGGCAGCAGATTATGGGTTAATAAGTGTAGGTAGGTGGTGGCGATGTTAGGGGCAGCAGATTAGGGGTTAATAATATTTAAATAGTGTTTGCGATGTGGGAGTATGGTGGTTTAGGGGTTAATATGTTTATTATAGTGGTGGCGACGTTGGGGGCGGCAGATTAGGGGTTAATAAATTTAGGTAGGTTGCGGCGACATTGGGGGCGGGAGATTAGGGGTTAATAAATATAATGTAGGTGTCAGCGATGTTGGGGGCAGCAGATTAGGGGTTAATATGCATAATGTAGGTGTCGGCAATGTCCAGAGCAGCAGATTAGAGGTTAATAAGTATAATGTAGATGTCAGGGTGGCAGATTAGGGGTTAATAAGTGTAAGATTAGGGGTGTTTAGACTCGGGGTTCATGTTAGGGTGTTAGGTGTAAACTTAAAATGTGTTTCCCCATAGGAATCAATGGGGCTGCGTTACGGAGATTTACGCTGCTTTTTGGCTGGTGTTAAGACTTTTCCTCAGCCGACTCTCCCCGTTGATGTCTATGGGGAAATCGTGCACGAGAACGTACAACCAGCTCATCGCTGACTTAAGCAGCGCTGGTATTGGAGTGCGGTATGGAGCACAATTTTGCTCTACACTCACTTCTTGTCTAATAACGCTGGGTTTACAAAACCTGTAATACCAGCGCTGTAGGTAAGGTGTTTGTGTCCTTTCACGCCTTGTGAGCTGTCTTCTAGATTGCAGGTAAGTGCTTTTTGTTCTCTAAGTCAAGGGAGACTTGCACTTTAGTTCTTATTTATTGCTGCAAAAATAAAAATGGGACATTATTAAATCCTTTACAGTCAGGATTTATGGGGCAGTGTGCAGGCTACACTGTATGTGACATATTGTGAGACTATTTATCGGATTCACTGTGGTAGTGTTTGTTTATGGGCTTTTTTATGTAATTGAAAAGGCTGGAGTTTTATTTCTGGGCATTATTATCCTTAAGGTATATAGGAAACGCAAGTGGAAAGTGACTTGTGACTTTTATTTTGATGCTCTTAAACTGTGTGAGACAGACTTTAAATTTTATTGCAGTTTGCTTCGGTAGGAACGCACACTTTTTAGTTTATTTGCAGTTCCTACTGGAGCCGGTCATGTGACACCCTTCTCTTCCGCTCTAGAGCGGAGTTGTGTTGTGAACTCAGTGTTTTGCGATACTGGCTTTTTTTCAAGAGTGAGAGAACAGTCTCGGGTCTGTCTGTGAAATTGAGAGCCGTTTGTAAGCAGTGCAAACTTTTGTAATACGGTAGGGTACCTCAGCTTTTGCTGAGGTGTAGAGGTCTGAGTTGTTTATTTGATTTTGGCAACAAGCTAAGGCTCTGCTGTTTGAATTTTTTAATTTGACTTCGTACTTTGCTGAGTTACCGAAGACTTGTCTTAAAGGGACAGTAGTTTTTTGAAAAAAAATATTTTTATTTTTATTGCTGCAAAAATAAAAATATTTTTATTTCAACAATTTTTGTTTTGTGCTGACAAGGATATGGTTCAGGCATCTTTTTTTTGTTTTTAGAGGCTTACTATGTTTATAAAAAAAAATGTTTTTGTTTTTCTGTTCTACATGTTTAGCTAGAACATTAGAGTGTAAGGATAAATTATTGCCCTCTATGTCTTATGTGTCTCAGGATGATGCTGTTCAGGCAATGCCACAGCTTCTCCTCAAACGTCCTAAGCCTCTATGGCGTCACATACAGTGCCCTGTTAGTTCCTCTCAGCTCCTGGAGGAGTTTATTTGCCTGCAGAAATTGCTGCTCAGGTATCTTCTGCGGTTCCTGCAGCATTATCTGCTTTTCCCTTGCTAAAGGGAAAGCGCAAGAGGAAATTTAATCTTTCAGATAGTAGGGTTTCTGTTCCTCCTATAGCTATGCAGGTTGTCCTTCCTCATAGGTCTGATGAGGAGGATACGTCGGTAGCTTCTGAGGGGGAAATCTCAGATTTGGACTGTATAATTCCTTTATCTGATACTGGAGTAGTATACTCCAGATTTAAGCTTGAACACCTTCGTGTAATGTTAACGGAGGTATTGGCTTCTTTGGACGACTTTGTTTCTTCTGCCATTGTCAGCCCTAAGAAATCTAGTAACTTAATAATTTCTTTGATGTCCTTCCTCTGTGGAGATTTTTCACAGGAATAGGAGAAGCCAGGGATACCTTTTTCTCTGTCTCCCGTTTTTTAAAAGTTGTTTCTTGTTGCTGACTCCATTTTGGATTCATGGCGCATGTTTCCTATGGTAGAAGTTGCTTTTTCTTATCTGAAAAAGAGAACTTCGATCCCTATAGAGGATAGCTGCTCCTTTCATGAACCAATGGACAAGAAGCTGGTGGCTTCTTTGATAAGGTTTTATCAGGGTCTTCCATGGCAACTTGCAGTTTGTTGCCACTATAGCAAGTGCTGCATTTTTTTTGGTGCGATGCCTTGTCTGAATCATTTTTAACGGAAGTCTCTGTTGGAAATCCAAGATAGGATTAAGGATTTCAATCTAGCCAATTTCTTTATTGATGCTAACATAAAACAATTTTAGTCTGGGAGCCAGGATGTCTGGCTTCACTGTCTTAGCCCGCTGAGTTTTCTGGATACATCTTGGTCAGCTGATGTTACCATTAAGTCCAAGCTTTTGGCATTTTTTTTACAAGGGTAAGACCTTGTTTGGGCCTGGTTTGGCAGATATAATTCCTGATATTTCGGGTGGAAGGGTCTTTTCTACTACTAGACTAGAAAAACAGACCCAAAGTATGTCAAGTAACTTTTGTTCAAACAGTAGTCTTCCTTTCCCTTTTCCAAACAGGAACAGTCCAAGTTTTCTTGGGAATCCAATCAGTCTTGGAACAAGGAGAAGTAATCAAAGAAACCTGCACCAGAGTCTAAGTCAGCATGAAGGGTCGACCATTGGTTCGGGTTTGGATCAAGTGGGGGGCTGACTTTCTCTGTTTTGTCAACCATGAATACGAGATATTCTAATTCCTTGGGCTGTGGGCATAGTATTTCAGGGTTTCAAAATTAAATTCTAGACTTTTTCTCCCTGGGGCAGATTTCCCTCTTTAGATTATCTGCAGTCTAGGAAAAAAGAGAGGCACTATTGAACTGTGTTCAGGAATTGTCCTCCCTGGGAGTGATTGTGCCAGTTCCAGTTAGGGAACAGAGCCTATGATTCTTTTCAAATCTTTTCATGGTTCCCAGAAATGAGGGAATTTGTTGTTCTTTTCTTGACACACTCTTTAAGTTTGTGACTTTTCTGTTTTGGCCTTGCCTTAGCTCCTAGAATTTTCTTTTAGGTTCTGGGGGCTTTTTTGGCTGTGTTCAGGTCTCGGGAATTGCGGTAGCGCCTTACCTGAATGACATATTGGTTTAGGTGCCATCTTTTCAACAAGCTAACTTTCATACAGAGTTTTTGTTGTCTTTTCTATGTTCCTACGGATGGAAGTGAATCTGGAAAAGAGTTCCTTTGTTCCAGCTACAAGGGTGTTTTTTCTTAGGGACTTTTTATAGATTTTCTATCTTTGAGGATTTTTTTCTAACAGAGGTCAGAAAATCCAAAATTCCCTCCTCTTGCCTCTCTCTGCAGTTTTCTGTTCGGCCATCAGTGACTTTATGTATGGAGGTAATTGGTCTGATGGTCACTTCTTTGGACATCATTCCCTTTGTTCAGTTCCATTTGAGAGTTTTGCAGTTTTGCTTGCTCAGATAATGGAACAGAGTCCACTCAGAGGATAGTTATAGTCTTCCGTAGTGGTTTTCTTAGGTGCATCTGTCTTAGGGCACATGCTTCCAGATACATTCTTGGGTGTGACCATTGACGCCAACCTGTTAGACTGGGGAGCAGTTTAGGACTTATTAATGGGCAGGGACTATGTACTTGGAAGGAGTCTGCTCTCCCAATAAACATTTTGGAGATGAGAGCGATTTTCAGTGGTCTGTTGGCTTGGTCTCTTTTAAGCTGGTTTATCAGGTTCCAGTAGGACAACATCACCTTAGTGGTTTTCATCAACCACCAGGGACGAACTCGGAGTTCCTTAGCCATGAAGGAGGTGGCACAGAATTTCTGTGGGTGGAGGTTCACAATTGTTGTCTATCTGCCATCCACATTCCAGGAGTGTTTAACTGGGAAGTGGATTTCCTGAGCAGACAGACTTCTCATCCTGGGGAGTGGGCTCTCCATCCGGAGGTGTTCTCTAGGTTAACCCTCAGATAGGGGATGCCGGAGTTCGGTCTGATGGCATCTTGGCTGAACGCCAAGCTTCTAAGGTACAGTTCCAGGTCAAGAGATCCCCAGGCTGTCCGGATAGGTGCTCTGGTGGTTCTTTGGGACTTCGGTCTAGCATTCCTGTACCCTTTAAAATCATTGTCTAAAATATTACACTGTGTGTCCTAATGTCAGCATCAATGTTTATCTTTAATACTAATTTCACATATACATACTTTCAAAGTATAATACACAATGTAACAAATGGCACCTACAAGTTCTGATGAGTGATCAATGACACAAGTATTGAGCAATTTGATTCATTAGTGATAGCTTAGAATGTATATTTTAATCAGATTGGCTGATGTCATAAATCATGTGATTATGCATATTGCAATCAAAAGTGGTTGAAAAATTCACTAGTGTGTGGGTTGTTTTGGAGTTTGCATCATAATTGGTGCGAAAAGTGTTGAGTCAAAATTGGTGTGAAGTGGAGAGTGAGACTTGTATTACATGGTTTAAACATGGTGCACATAGATTTTTCACAAAAAATAAAAAGGAAGTTAGCTTTATTTTATTATATGTTGTGTATTTATTTCATTTTTATCTCTATATCTATTAGTGTGACAAGTTTGGGGCAAAACTTTTCAACAAATTTGTAGAAATAATATTGTCCCCTTGCTTTGTAATGAGAGACAAATTTGTAGCATAATCCATAAGTAGTAATGTATTTTTCATTTTTATCCCTATATCTACTAGTGCACGAAATGTGGAGCAATGATATTGTTTGATTTAGAAAGGTTATACAATTATAATAGAGTTTCTAATTTACTTTTATTATGTAATATACTTTATTCTCTTACAGCATTGAACATAAGCTTTCTGTGGCCTAGATTTAGAGTTTGGCGGTAGCCGTGAAAACCAGCGTTAGAGGCTCCTAACGCTGGTTTTAGGCTACCGCCGGTATTTGGAGTCAGTCAAAAAAGGGTCTAACGCTAACTTTTCAGCCGCGACTTTTCCATACCGCAGATCCCCTTACGTCAATTGCGTATCCTATCTTTTCAATGGGATCTTTCTAACTCCGGTATTTAGAGTCGTGTCTGAAGTGAGCGTTAGAATTCTAACGACAAAACTCCAGCCGCAGAAAAAAGTCAGTAGTTAAGAGCTTTCTGGGCTAACGCCGGTTTATAAAGCCCTTAACTACTGTGCTCTAAAGTACACTAACACCCATAAACTACCTATGTACCCCTAAACCGAGGCCCCCCCACATTGCCGACACTCGATTAAATTTTTTTAACCCCTAATCTGCCGACCGCCACCTACGTTATACTTATGTACCCCTAATCTGCTGCCCCTAACACCGCCGACCCCTATATTATATTTATTAACCCCTAACCTGCCCCCCACAACGTCGCAGCCAGCTACCTACACTTATTAACCCCTAATCTGCCATCCTCACGCCGCCGCCACCTACATTATAGCTATGTACCCCTAATCTGCTGCCCCTAACACCGCCGACCCCTATATTATATTTATTAACCCCTAATCTGCCCTCCCTAACATCGCCGACACCTAACTTAAATTATTAACCCCTAATCTGCCGACCGAATCTCGCCGCTATTCTAATAAATGTATTAACCCCTAAAGCTAAGTCTAACCCTAACACTAACACCCCCCTAACTTAAATATAATTTTAATCTAACGAAATTAATTAACTCTTATTAAATAAATTATTCCTATTTAAAGCTAAATACTTACCTGTAAAATAAATCCTAATATAGCTACAATATAAATTATAATTATATTATAGCTATTTTAGGATTAATATTTATTTTACAGGTAACTTTGTATTTATTTTAACCAGGTACAATAGCTATTAAATTGTTAAGAACTATTTAATAGCTAAAATAGTTAAAATAATTACAAAATTACCTGTAAAATAAATCCTAACCTAAGTTACAATTAAACCTAACACTACACTATCAATAAATAAATTAAATAAAATACCTACAATTACCTACAATTAAACCTAACACTACACTATCAATAAATAAATTAAATAAAATACCTACAATTACCTACAATTAAACCTAACACTACACTATCAATAAATTAATTAAATACAATACCTACAAATAACTACAATGAAATAAACTAACTAAAGTACAAAAAATAAAAAAGAACTAAGTTACAAAAAATAAAAAAATATTTACAAACATAAGAAAAATATTGCAACAATTTTAAACTAATTACACCTACTCTAAGCTCCCTAATAAAATAACAAAGCCCCTTAAAATAAAAAAATGCCCTACCCTATTCTAAATTACTAAAGTTCAAAGCTCTTTTACCTTACCAGCCCTGAACAGGGCCCTTTGCGGGGCATGCCCCAAGAAATTCAGCTCTTTTTCCTGTAAAAAAACACATACAATACCCCCCCCGTCATTACAACCCACCACCCACATACCCCTAATCTAACCCAAACCCCCCTTAAATAAACCTAACACTAAGCCCCTGAAGATCTTCCTACCTTATCTTCACCATACCAGGTATCACCGATCCGTCCTGGCTCCGATATCTTCATCTAAGCCCAAGCGGGGGCTAGACATCCATCATCCGACGGCTGAAGAAGTCCAGAAGAGGCCCCAAAGTCTTCATCCTATCCGGGAAGAAGAGTAGATCCGGACCAGCAACCATCTTCTTCCAAGCGGCATCTTCTATCTTCATCCGATGAGGACCGGCTCCATCTTGAAGACCTCCACCGCGGACCCATCTTCTTCCGACGACGACTTCCCGACGAATGACGGTTCCTTTAAGGGACGTCATCCAAGATGGCGTCCCTCGAATTCCGATTGGCTGATAGGATTCTATCAGCCAATCGGAATTAAGGTAGGAAAATTCTGATTGGCTGATGGAATCAGCCAATCAGAATCAAGTTCAATCCGATTGGCTGATTCAATCAGCCAATCAGATTGAGCTCGCATTCTATTGGCTGTTCCGATCAGCCAATAGAATGCGAGCTCAATCTGATTGGCTGATCGGCTAACTTGTGTTAGTTTTTTTTTCAGTTCAAACAGCCCCATTGTTTCCTATGGGGGAATCGTGCACGAGCACGTTTTTGAGGCTGGCCGCGTCCGTAAGCAACTCTGGTATCGAGAGTTGAAGTTGCGTTAAATATGCTCTACGCTCCTTTTTTGGAGCCTAACGCAGCCATTCTGTGGACTCTCAATACCAGAGTTATTTTAAAGGTGCGGCCAGAAAAAAGCCAGCGTTAGCTACGCGGGTCATTACCGACAAAACTCTAAATCTAGCCGTGTGTTTTCAGACTCCCATTGAGTTCTATGGCATCCACGACCTCAAGGGTGGCAGATTGAAAACTAGCTACGCTGCAAATAAAACGCAGGATTCAAGCGCATTTCCAGTTGATGCTTTGATAAATATACCCCTCAGGGTCCATTTCTCCATCCAAATCTTGTTTCTCTGAAGCTGTTTGCTTGGAGATTGAACACTTAGTTCTGACTAAGTGTGAATTTTCTGAGTAGGTCTTTGAGACCATGATCCAGGCTCGCAAGCCTGTTTCTCTGAAAGATTGTTTCCCATGAGGTATGGCATTAATGCCTTTTATTGGTGTGAATCCAATGGCTTCTCTTGATGTATGGTCAGGATTCCTAGAATTTTGTCTTTTCTCCAGGTAGGTCTGGAAAAAGGGTTGTTAGTCAGTTTTTTGAAAGGTCAGATTTCTGCATTATCTTTTTTGCTGCTCAGGTGTCTGGCGGATGTGCCAGATGTTCTATCTTTTTGTCAGGCCCTGGTTTTTAACCTGTTACTCCTTCTTGGAGTCTTAAACTTGTTCTTTTTGTTTTGCAGCAGGCTCTGTTTTGAGTCAATGCATTCCATAGATATTGTGTTATCTTGGAAGGTTTTGTTTCTTTTTGCTATCTCTCCTTCTCGGAGAGTCTCGGAACTCTCAGCTTTGCAGTGTGATTCTCTTTACCTTATCTTTCATGCAGATAAGGCGGTTCTTTGTTTTTAAATAGGGTTTCTCCCTATTGTGGTTTTGGATAGATATTTTAATCAGGAATTTGTTGTTCCTTCTCTCTGTCCCAATCCTTCTTCTCTTTTGAAACGTCTGTTGCACAACTTGGTTGTTGTGCGTGCACTAATTCTTTCAGGCAACTAGGATTTCGTCACTCTTCTGTCCTGTTTGTTTGTTTATCAGGGAAGTGTAAAGATCAGTAGGTTTCTGCTACTTCTCTTTCCCTTTGGTTGAGAAGTATTATTCGTTTTACTTATGAGTCTGCTGGTCAGCAGCCTCCTGAGAGAATTACAGCTCATTCTATGAGGGCTGTCTCATCTTCAAGAAGAGGCTTCTGTGAATTGGTTTTGCAGGGCTGCACCTTGGTCCTCTCTGCATATTTTTTCCAAATTTTTTTTTTCCAAATTATATCCTTTTGCCTCAAAAGAGTTTTCTTTTGGGAGATTGGTTCTTCAAGCAGTGGTGCCTTCTGTTTAGGTCTGCCTGTCTTGTTTTCCCTTCCTTTTCATTCTGTGTCCTCTAGCTTGGGTATTGGTTCCCACTAGTTTCCCATTTCCCTTTGGTCGAATGACTGGGGATTATGGGTAGGGGAGTAACATTTAACAGCTTTTCTGTGGTGCTCTTTGCTTCCTCCTGCTGGCCAAGAGTGATATTCCCACTAGTACTTGAATGACGTCGTGGACTCTCCATATCCGGAAAGAAAGAAATTTATCAGGTAAGCATAAAGTTTGTTTTTATGTATTTATTTATTTATTTTTTAAACACTCTACTTTGATAAACTCAAACAGTAATTCCTGAACCTCTGTTCTAGTTAATGGCCTAGAAACCCTGGTTTCAGATACACTTAAACCTTGGGCATCTAGTCTTTGTTCAGTAGAAATGAGTAACAGTACTATAAGTAACACTTTTTGAAGAATATCAAAATCCATACAATTTTTGTCATAGTTAGGCACATTAACAGCAACAACCTCATCATTATTTACCCCTAACTGCTCTTCAAGGTGATTTGCTTGAGAAAGACAGTTTGAATTGTCAGATTCTTTATGACTGGAAGATGCCAGAATTCGTATAGGTCCCTGTGCATCATTCAGCCACTCAGTAAGCTTTTCATTCTCCCAGCGCAGCTCTATATTTTTTAGCATAGTTTGCTGGTTGCCTACACTTAAAGCGGCAGCGGTACTTGCTGAAATATTTAATTATTACATTCAATTCCTTTACCTTATTTTCTAAATTTAATCTCTGCACACTAATGGTTTTAAATGGTTCCGTTACTCACTGGGCAGCAAAAATAAATGCAGCTGTACCATTTTTCTTAGATATGTTCTTACTGCTAATGGAATTAGCTACAAAATGTTGAGCTTCAACCCAAGGGTCTGTAGCTCCTTCCATACAACCAACTATAATTTCAGGGTTGTTGACTTTAGCAATTTTCTTCCTTAATCCTTCCATTATTATAAATGTTTAAAAATATATATACTTAAAATATCTAACAAAATTACTTGAAATATCTAAAAAAATTATTCAATTTTGAATATGTTTCATTTGTCACACTAATTCCCTCCTGCCTGGGCTCACCAATATTATGTAAGAAATTTGCATAATGACGTCATCCAAGATGGTGTCCCTTGAATTCTGATTGGCTGATAGGATTCTATCAGCCAATCGTAATTAAGGTAGGAAAAATCCTATTGGCTGATGCAATCAGCCAATAGGATTGAAGTTCAATCCTATTGGCTGATCCAATCAGCCAATAGGATTGAGCTTGCATTCTATTGGCTGTTCCAAATAGCCAATAGAATGCGAATGCGAGCTCAATTCCATTGGCTGATTGCCTCAGCCAATAGGATTTTTCCTACCTTAATTCCGATTGGCTGATAGAATCCTATCAGTCAATCGGAATTCAAAGGACGCCATCTTGGATGACATAATTTAAAGGAACCGTCATTCGTCAGGTAGTCGTCGGTCTGGATGGATGCTCCGCGTTGGATGTCTTCAAGATGGAGCCGCTCCTCGTCAAATGGATGAAGAAAGAAGATGCCGCCTGGATGAAGACTTCTGCCCGTCTTGAGGACCTCTTCTGCCCAGATCAGATGAAGACTTCTGCCCCTCTGGAAGACCACTTCTGCCCGGTTGGGTGAAGACGTCTCAAGGTAGGGTGATCTTCAAGGGGGTAGTGTTAGGTTTTATTAAGGGGGGATTGGGTAGGTTTTAGAGTAGGGTTGGGTGTGTGGGTGGTGGGTTGTAATGTTGGGGGGGTATTGTATTTTTTTTTACAGGTAAAAGAGCTGATTACTTTGGGGCAATGCCCCACAAAAGGCCCTTTTAAGGGCTATTTGTAATTTAGTATAGGGTAGGGATTTTTTATTTTGGGGGGCTTTTTTATTTTATTAGGGGGATTAGATTAGGTGTAATTAGTTTAAAATTCTTGTAATTATTTTATTATTTTTTGTATTTTAGTGTTTGTTTTTTTCGTACTTTAGTTTATTTTATTTAATTGTGATTAATTGTTGGTAGTTTAGGTAATTAATATAATTATAGTGTATAGTGTTAGGTGTAATTGTAACTTAGGTTAGGGTTTATTTTACAGGTAAATTTGTCTTTATTTTAACTAGGTAGTTAGTAAATAGTTAATAACTATTTAATAACTATTCTACCTAGTTAAAATAAATACAAACTTGCCTGTAAAATAAAAATAAATCCTAAGCTAGCTACAATGTAACTATTAGTTATATTGTAGCTATCTTAAGGTTTATTTTACAGGTAAGTATTTCGTTTTAAATAGGAATAATTAATTTAATTGTAGTAATTTTATTTAGATTATTTTAAATTATATTTATGTTAGGGGGGGGTTAGGGTTAGATTTAGGTTTAGGGGTTAATATATTTTTTATAGTGGTGGCGACGTTGGGGGTGGCAGATTACGGGTTAATATGTGTAGGTAGGTAGCAGCGACATTGGGGGCAGCAGAGTAGGGGTTAATAAATAAAATGTAGGGTTCAGCGATGTTGGGGGCAGCAGATTAGGGGTTCATTAGTATAATGTAGGTGGCGGCGGTGTCCGGAGCGGCAGATTAGGGGTTAATAATATAATGCAGGTGTTGGTGATGTCGGGGGCGGCAGATTAGGGGTTAATAAGTGTAAGATTAGGGGTGTTTAGACTCGGGGTTCATGTTAGGGTGTTAGGTGTAGACATAAATTTACTTTCCCCATAGGAATCAATGGGGCTGTATTAGGAGCTGAACACTGCTTTTTTGCAGGTGTTAGGTTTTTTTTTCAGCCGATTCTGCCCCATTGTTTCCTATGGGGAAATCGTGCATGAGCACGTTTTGCCAGCTCACCGCTGACTTAAGCAGTGCTGGTATTGAGATTAGATGTGGAGCTAAATTCTGCTCTTCACTCACCTTTTAGAGGCTAACGCCGGGTTGAAAAAAACCTGTAATACCAGCGTTGTCTGTAGGTGAGCGGTGAGCTGAAACTGCTCATTAGCACCACACCCCTGTTACCGCAAAACTCGTAATCTCCCTGTTTATGTTTTCAACATTGTTGCATGTGAAGTTGTTAATTATTAATAGTGATAATAGTGGCAACCATTATTTTCATTCATTGTTTAATTTAGGATAAATAGCTTGAAAGCCTAGTCTAATAATTCATCCTTTTTATTTTGAGTATGTTGTGTGTTGTTGCTGTAGTGTCCTTTTTTCCCCATCAGATCTGGTCCCCCTAGCTTAGAAGCAATTACGCATGAAATCTGGGCACTAGTATTCAAAATCATGTATAATATAAAAAATAACACCACAATGTTATCATCAATACATCATCAGACCCACGATAAATTGCCATTTAATCTTCGCCAGTCTCACAATTCGTGGGTCTGGTGATATAGTCCAAAAAAGTAGACGGAACCTCTCTGTTCAGAAAAAAGCCAATGTGTCTCCTTTAGGAAATAATAGGAATTGCAGCTTCAGCAAAAGTCTGCCCATATTGCCACTCATCTATGTTTACACAACATAAACAAAAAACAGCTTCTGTGTAGTAATTGTTGAACTAATGCCTATTTAAACTGTTTCATAGTACATTTACTAGATTTCTTGCAAAGGAAATTCCACCACTAAAAAGCTGGCAAGACTGATAAGTCTGTAAAGGTGCATCCAAGATGGAGGACAGTGCATTGAATATTAAAAACTCATGGCAATGTATAGTATCTGGAGACTAGGTCTGAGATATAGGGGGGAGCAGTATTATTTGGTTATAGTCAGGATTTTGTGTTTAATTCTGGAGGCTAGATGAAGCCAGTAAAGGGATTTGTAGAGAGTTTAAGAAGATGAATAGCAACTTGTAAGGAAGATCAGCCTGGCAGAGGCATTCATTATGGATTGCAAAGGAGATATAATGCAGCTGGGGAGACTAGAGTGGATGGTGTTGCAGTAGTCAAGGTGGGTAATGAGGTGAGAGTGGATTAAAATCTTAGTTGTATCTTGTGAGAGGAAGTGTTACATTTTGGAGATATTTTTAAGGTGGAAACGGCAGGAATTGGTTCAAGACTGGATCTGAGGAGTGTAAGAAAGATCTCCAAGTCATCGGGCATGTTATAGAAAAAAGAGGGTAGAGATTTTTGAAGAAGGGGGAAAATAAGAAGCTCAGTTTTGGAGATATTTAGCTTAAGTTAGTGAGAAAAGATACAAGATTAAATATTATAAAGACAATTAGTGACACAAGTTAGCAAGAAAGGGAATAGGTCTGGAGCAGAGAAGTAGATATTAAGTGTCAGCATACAAATGCTATTGAAACCTGTGGGACTTTATTAAGGAACCTAATGATGATGTATAGATTAAGAAGAAAAGGAGACCAAGGACAGTACCCAACAGAAAATGATAAAGGGGCAGAGGATGCACCAGAGAAGGCTACACTTAAGGTACAGTTAGACATGTAGAATGAGAACCACAAGAGGGCTGTGACACGAATGCCGAAGGATTGGATGGTTTATAGCAAGAGAGGGGGGTCAGCAGTATCAATGGTTGCAGACAGATTGAAAAAGATAAACAGAGAGAAGTGGCCTTTCGATTTTTGCTGTAAGTAGGTTATTAGTAACCTTAACGAGTGCTGTCTATGTGGAGTGTTGGGGGCAAAATCCAGATCAGAATGGGTAAAGGAAGGAGTTTAATGTGAGGAAATGTGCTAAACGTGTATAAACTAGTCTTTCCGGAAGCTTTGAAGCAAGGGGGAGTAGGGAAATAGGCCATTTTAGGATAGGTGTGACTAGTGCATGTTTAAGAGATGAGGTTAATATACCAGTGCTGAAAGAGAAGTTGAAAATATGTTTAAGGATAGCAGTGACATGTGGTGACATCAGAGGCTGGTGAGGCAGTGGCTAGGATACGCCTTCATTCTTTATATATCCTTTGTTGAGGTTATTTATGTGCAGCCACCAATCAGCAGCTACTGAGCATATTTAGATATGATTTTCAGCAAAATATATCAAAAGAATGAAGAAAATTAGATATTAGATGTAAATTGGAAAGTTATTTAAAATTGCATGCTCTTTCTAAATCATGAAAGAAAACATATGGGTTTCATGTCCCTTTAATTGGTGTCTTGGAAAACTGGTCAACTTAGTAAACATCTGATTTTAGTCTAAAGGATTGTAACAGAAACTTTTGCCAGATAACAAAATGCTTGCTCTGATTATGAGATCTAGAAATCCAGGCCCATTAAAATATGTTTAAAACATACGCCTAGATTACGAGTTTTGTCGGTAAAAACCTGCAGGGCTAACGCTCCTTTTTTTTTCTAGCACTCCCTTAAGCCAACGCTGGTATTACGAGTTTTCTGAATGGCTGCGTTAGCCTCAGAAAAGTGAGCGTTGAGCAAATTTTAGCTCCACTTCTAACCTCAATACCAGCGTTTCTTACAGTAGCGGTAAGCTGGAAAAACGTGCTCGTGCACGATTTCCCCATAGGATACAATGGGGCTGAGATGGCTGAAAAAAAACCTAACACCTGCAAAAAAGCAGCGTTCAGTTCCTAACGCAGCCCTATTGTTTCCTATGGGGAAACACTTTCTAAGTTTACACCTAACACCCTAACATGAACCCAGAGTCTAAACACCCCTAACCTTACACTTATTAACCTCTAATCTGCCACCCCCAACATCGGCGCCACCTGCATTATACTATTAACCCCTAATCTGCCCCCCCAATGTCGCCGCCACCTACCTACAATTATTAACCCCTAATCTTCTGCCCCCAACGTCGCCGCCACCTACCTACAATTATTAACCCCTAATCTGCCCCCCAACGTCGCTGCCACCTACCTACAATTATTAACCCCTAATCTGCCACCCCCAACGTCGCCGCTACTATAATAAAGTTATTAACCCCTAAACCTAAGTCTAACCCTAACACCCCCTAACTTAAATATAATTTAAATAAAACTAAATAAAATTATTATCATTAACTAAAGTATTCCTATTTAAAACTAAATACTTACCTATAAAATAAACCCTAATATAGCTACAATATAACTATTATAGTAGCGGCGACGTTGGGGGCGTCAGATTAGTTGTTAATAATTGTAGGTAGGTGGCATCGACGTTGGGGGGGGCGGTTTAGGGGTTAATACATTTATTATAGTGGCGGCGATGTCCGGTCGGCAGATTATGGGTTAATAAGTGTAGGTAGGTTGCGGCGACATTGGGTGGGGGGGCAGATTAGGGGTTAATAAATATAATATAGGTGTCGGCGATTTTAGGGACAGCAGATTAGGGGTTCATAGGTATAATGTAGGTGGCGGCGGTGTCCGGTCGGCAGATTAGGGGTTAAATAATTTTATTATAGGGTTTGCGATGTGGGGGGGCCTCGGTTTAGGGGTTCATAGGTAGTTTATGGGTGTTAGTGTGCTTTATAGCACTATAGTTAAGAGCTTTATGTTCCGACGTTAGCCCATAAAACTCTTAACTACTGACTTTTTTATGCGGTAGGAGTCTTGGAGGTAGAGGCTGTACCGCTCACTTCTTCCAAGACTCGTAATACCAGCGTTAGGCAAATCCCATTAAAAAGATAGGTTACGCAATTGACGTAAGGAGATTTGCGGTAGCCAAAAGTCGCGGAAGAAAAGTGAGCGGTGAGCCTCTACCTGCCATACTCGTAATACCAGCGGGTGTTAAAAAGCAGCGTTATGACCCCTTAACGCTTCTTTTTAAGGCTAACGCAGAACTTGTAATCTAGGCGATAGTTTTTACTTTAATGCTGCAAATTATGCTTATAGCTTCCTTCATTATTCAGTAAATATAAAAATGTCTTGATCCAGTGGCAGCTGGTGAAATTGACCCCACCCCTTTAAATAAAGCCACATTCTCAGATGGCACCACCAATTCATTAATTAAATAAATAAAAGGTAGACCGAAACACAGAAAAGCACTCGGGGGGAGAGGGAGACGGGGGGGGGGGGAGAGGGAGTAAGAGATGGGGGAGAGGGAGAGAGAGACAGGGGGAGAGGGAGAGACACAGAGGGTTAGAGAGAAAGAGAGAGAGACACAATCACACAGAGGGTGAGAGAGACACATAAGGGATGAGAGAGTCAGAGGGGGAGGAAGAGAGACAGGGATAGAAAAGAGACCATGGGGAAGAACAACACATAAGGAGAGAGACAGAGGGGAGAGACAGGGAGAGAGATGGATAGAGAGAGAGATGGATAGAGAGAGAGACAGACGGATAGAGAAAGAGAGATGGATAGAGAGAGACACACACAGAGGGGAGAGAGAGAGACAGAAGGTAGAGAGACAGAAAGACAGAGGGGAGAGACAGATAGACAGAGGGGAGAGAGACAGACAGAGGGGAGAGACAGAGAGACAGACAGAGGGGAGAGAGAGAGAAAGACAGAAGGGAGAGAGAGAGAGAGAGAGAGAGACAGAGGGGAGAGAGACACAGAGGGGAGAGAGAGAGACAGAGGGGAGAGAGACAGAGGGGAGAGAGAGAGACAGAGGGGAGAGAGAGAGGGGGGATTGAGAGAGAGATAGAGGGGAGTGAGAGAGACACAGAGGGGAGTGAGAGAGACACAGAGGGGAGTGAGAGAGATACAGAGGGGAGGGAGGGAGACAGAGGGGAGGGAGACAGGGGGGAGGGAGGGAGACAGAGGGGGAGACAGAGGGAAGTGAGGGAGACAGAGAGAGACAGAGGGGAGTGAGGGAGACAGAGGGGAGTGAGACACATAAGCGGGGAGAGAGGGAACACTGAAATGGGGGAGGCACCACTGAATGTTTAAGTAGTTTATTTTAAGTGACTATCAAATGCTAATATTCTACAATCTATTTTAAATATCTGAAACAGAACAGCACATATGAATGGGAGCATTAATAAATTATTATTTGTCGTCTACATCAGGGTTGTCCAACATACACCTAAGGAATCATTGATTTAAATGAAATACTATAGCTACAGGAGCCATGGAGAATATTTGCTATGACTCATTCTAAACTACTTGGTTTCATTTTACATTACCATGCTGTTGGTCTAGCTTACTCTTGTCAAATAACAACTCATCCATACAAACAGCATAATATTAAGATAATGTTGTGAGAAAACACAATTGCAAAGCTACAGAGAGTTCATAAGTCAGTAAGAGACTGATGAGACTATAAACTAGTGTGGAGTACAGAGGCAAGCTGCTAAGGTAGTGGGTGTAAAGTTTGAGTAAACAAAATACAAAAACGATCCTTAAACTGCTGTAAAAGAGTAAAAAAAACAAAAAACACTAAACCACATTCATTAAATTATCATTTCCACTAACAGAATCCCTTTCATCAAAATCTAAGGTTGCAGAACTTACTTTAATAAAATGTGGCTAAAACACTGCTCTCTCTGCATCTCTTCCTGCTCTGTAAGGAAGTGACAGTGGAACATTCCACTGCACTTGGAGGGGAAGTACTGAACTCTCTTTTTCACTGGAAAAGCTGGCAGCTGCACAGGGCAGCAACAAAGTAAATGAAAGTAGTTTTTGTCCGTTTTTGTTTTGTTTTATATGATTTAACATCCAGCCCCAAACCTAAATTCCCATGACTGATGCCTCTTACTGGATTGGGTCAGCCCAAAGATGCCTGCCTCAAATAAGCACTTATGGGCCATGCAATGATCTTAACCACTTTCATCCAGTAGGTGGCGCAGCATGTTGGGTAATGGAGGGCAGACCTGCTTGTGCCTCTCCATTGCACAACATGTAGCTGTGAAAAAAAAAATGCTGGAAAAAAATGCAATATTTTTTTTTAAAGCCAATAAAAAATATATATTTTTGCCCATATGAGAGGTGAAGCCCTGCCTCACCTGCCTCTAGTGACTGCACATCACTGAAGGATAGGAGTAAGGGTAGGAGAGAGGGAGAGGAATAACTGGGAGGGGAATAACTGTCAGGGGATGGGACCGAGGGGACAGGTAGTGAGATGAGAGGACAATATAAGGGCAGAAACATCTTCCTCTGTAAAAGAGGCAAAGGAGCTGAATTTGTGGCTATGTGGGTTTCGAATGATTGCGAGTTGAGGCGTTGGAGATTTTTAGTAATACAGGAAAGATTTTAAAAGGGTTTTCAGTTTCAACGTCTTAAAAAGAAACAATTTGTTTTTGTTGGTTTTCTCTTTTGTCTCATGTAGTATACTTTTCAAATACTTTGCACTGAGAAACATCACCATTGTTTTTCTAAGCCCTGTGTTTTGACTCATTTTTATTATTTACTTTTAACTTAAAAGATAATTGGATTAATTTACATTATTATGTGCACATTGTATTTTTATATTAAAATCTCTATAACATGTGTTGCTGATTATACTTTATTTGAAATTTAAAAATGCATCATACAGCACTAAATGCAAACACCTCTTCAATTTTCAATTTATTAGGCCCCTGTAGCAATGATGCTCAAATGTTTCAAAATGCTCATATCTTTTTTATTTTTTATAAATATGCAAATTTGAATATAAGCCACTTTGTTAATAATAATTCATATATAAAAAATTATATTTCTGTTAACATCTCCTTTAATATTATTAATTTATGATTCAGACAGAAAATACCATTTCCATAAATCATTTGAATTTCATATCCCTTTAATAATCTAATCTAACAAAAAAATGTATTAATTGTACAGAAATCCAGCCCCATACCACCATTGTCTGTTTTCTATACCCCTAAGGGTTATAAATACCCCTGGGTAAGAACTCCTTATATAAAGGGACAGTCTACTCCAGAAACTGTATTGTTTAAAAAGATAGATAATTCCTTTATTACTCATTCCCCAGTTTTGCATAACCGACACGATTATATTAATATACTTTTTACCTCTGTAAAGGGCGAAACTACAGGGGGTGCAGAGGTTGCAATAAAAAAATGTTGACCTGCCACTGCCTGCACAGATATCATGTGAGTGTGACATGATGCTTCACTAGTGTCTTTGACTACAGGGGTTAGTGTTTCTGTTTTACCCATTGGTGTTTATGTGTGTGTGTGTATGTATGTATGTGACTGTGTGTGTATTTATGCATCAGACCATCTCACAGACTGTGGGCACAGGGTACCGCCTTTTGCAGACATGTAATCTGATTCACATTTTTTTCTGTGTTCATTTTTTTTTTTTTTAAAGAGATGTATCAAATGCTGGACGCATGTTTTTATCTGTTTATACTCAATAAATGTCTTTTTGAGTATATCACACCTGTTTGTATTTTAATATTGTTGCCGCTAGTGCATCTTTGGTCCTGTTCCTGATTCCTCTGTGGAGGTGTGCTGTGCCGAGTTTCCATCCACCTGATTGGCTCCCCTGCTGGGTCGACTTTGACGCTGTCTGCCGAGTGACGTCTGCTGTAGCGTGTCGAGCTTGCGCTTGTCTGACGGGCGACTTTTGGTTCCGTCCTGTTTGTCTGGGTACTTGGTGTACCGCCGCTCTTGTGAGTAACACTCTGTGTGTGGGGGGTTTGCTGTTACTGCTCTCCTATGTTGTACAAGACGATACTTGTCCCATGAGGCGCCTCTTCTATCTGTCTTCCACAGGTTCCCAAATTCACTTTTGTTGGGGGTGGGGGCCCTTCTTAGATTCTTGAACCTGGGCCCTGTGGTTTCTAGTTATGCGTCTGCTTCTGTAATTACCTTGTATCTAAGCCTCTGCAGACTGCCCCTTTATTTCAGTTCAATTTGACAGTCTTTCATTTTAGCCAATCAGTGCTGACTCATAATTTACTCTATGGGAGTGAGCATAATGTTATCTATATGGAATACATGAACTAACACTGTCTAGCTGGGAAAAACTGTCAAAATGCACAGAGATAAGAGACGGCCTTCAAAGGCTTAGAAATTAGCATATGAGCCGACCTAGGTTTATCTTTTAACAAAGAATACCAAGAGAACAAAACAAATTTGATTTTTAAAGTAAATTGGAAAGTTATTTAAAATTACATGCCCATAAAGTTGTCTAAAAGTTACCCCCTAGTAGTAGTAGTTTAATGGTTTGATTTAGGTAGTTTATTGTGTGGTTTGTGTTAAAAAAGGAATTCTCAGACATCTTATTATTCTGATCAATGTCCAGTCTGGAGAAATGCTTTAGTTTATGTAAGTTTAAATAAATAATCATCTGTATATTTTAGAGAGGCATTAAACACAAATTGTAATAATGTTCCTTCATATATGAGAAAGGTTTTGAAATGATTAATGCAGCTTTGTTTTGTCAAATGAATATTTTGTTTTATGGTTTTCTTTTCACTATTTTTTCTGTCCTTAGAACAAAAGGAGCATTGTATGTATATTTAGGGGCACTCCCAAAATATCTGCCATTCTAAGTACCTACCTTGTGTGCAGATGAATAAATACACCTATGTTTGTTGTATACTGTAATTATTCAAACAATGATAATAATATAAATAATACCCATGCATTAAAGCTGCTGGTGCAGCTGCTGGTGCAACGCCGCCCCCTGAAGACTCGGGGCCAATCGGCCGCCAGCAGGAGGGTGTCAATCAACCCGATCGTACTCAATCGGGTTGAATTCCGGCGATTCCTGTCCGCCTCATCCGAGCAGGCGGACAGGGTTATACTGCTGTTTCTGGCGAGCCTGCATGCTCGCCAGAAACACGGGGTGTCAAGCTCCAGTCAGAGCTTGATAGATAGGCCCCTTTGTGCGTGAGTGAAAGACTCAGGTGCATTAACATCTGGAGGTCGGATATCGCGACCACGCTAAATCCCTCTCTCCTTAGATTACAATGGGGTGCGCTAAAATAGCATTTTCTTTTTATCTCTTGCTCCCTAACCTGAAGGTGCATTAGACCAACTGCACTATAGCTGTAGGCGTATAAGGAGTACTTCAAATACCTATGTTCTTCACTTAGAAGAAAATGTTTAATTTTTAATTAGATATTTCTATATATACATCTATTTATTTTTTGTAAAATATATATCTATACCTATATATCTATATGAATAGGTACAGATATAAATATATATATATATTGTTTATACAGATCTATATAGTAATATATAATTAAAAAAAGAAAAGAAGTGAAAAGTGAATTTCAAGTTTTTCTATTAAAAAGCATAAAAGCATTAAGGACCAGATAACGAGTTAACGCTAACAGTTACACACAAGCGATATCGGCTTTATCGCGGCTGTTTGCACGCATCGTATGTAGCACTCATATTACAAGTTGAAAGTAAATGCAATCACTTGAGCGCTATTGAATTTAACATGCGTCAGGATAGCGCAACCTCAGAGCTCTGGTTAACTGTTTCGCGAAACAAAAAAGTGTCCCAAAACACATAAAAAAGACATTACATAGTACAGTTACACTCATAATAACTATCTAATAAGAATCATTTAAAAAAATGTTTGCACAAAAAAGTTATAAAGGCTCAAAGATATGAAGTCTCAGGTGTTAGGGGGAAAAAGGGAATGCAAAGGGCTTTAACATTGAGATACATACATATTCATGTCTAAAGATGTATTTGTATGTGTGTGTATATATATATCTTTTTTTAAAATGTGTGTAGATATGTATTTATTTACATATATATATATATATATATTTACAGATATATATACACATATTAACACATACATACATCTGTTTACATGTATAGACTTATATGAGAGCATTGCAACCCTTTGCAATCAAGTGTTCTAAGTCCGGCTTTTTGTGTGCATCTGGTTAGCATGCTAGCGAAAACGTTTTACTTTCAAATTGTAATAGGATCGCTACCCGACAGGCGCAACAAAAAAATACTATATATATATATATTTATATATGATTAAATTTGAGTATATATGTATTTATATGTATGTACCTGTATATATATATAAATAGATGTGTGCACATAGATATTTACATATATGAACACATAAGTGCCCTTCCCACCTTGTCATATACCATATCCCTTTTTAACCCTTTTAAAACATTTTTTCAATATAAAATGATATATGAGTGTAATACTTTATTTTAATATGTTTTACATGTGGTTTGTGAAACTTTTATTTTAGCAGGAGTACTTAATTAAAAGGACACGAAACACCTTGCAATAACAACATTTTTCTGCTGTACTTGCTAGGTGTGTGTGTGAAAATTGTTTGAATGCATTAACACTATGTTTGCTGCTTTTGTTTTTCAATAGCCTAATCCCACCCAACACTTGCCTTATCTTGAGAATCCACAGCTAGCCACGGTCATTTTGTTAGCAAACATTGCATTGTTTTGCAGTTTCTTATCTGATCATTTTTACTGAGGCTAATTAGGGGCCCATATGTGGCAGTGTTATCCTTACAAAGTCTGTAGTGTGCATTTCCAGTTCTCACAACTGGAAACCCCACTATTTCCAGACTTTAATTACAGGAAAGGGGGTAAAATAAATTATAAAGTATATTACAATGTTTTTTCCTACGCATAATAAAATGTTTTGTATTACAATGTCAAAGTGTTTTATGTGCCTATATCTCTATACAGTCATAAATTATGGAAAATAAAATGTTTTACTATCTTTCTGTTTTGCCAATTTATTTCCTTGGTCAATATAATCACTGTTTTAATACAGTACGAAGCTGAATATTGGTTTTATGTTATTATCCAACAAAATGTATTATATTTTAAAAATACTGTTGTTTTACAACATAAAAACAGAACTTTAAACATGGAGTATTAAAATTGTCAATGAACTTCATAGCCCTGTATATAATACATCAATGTTTTATAAGCAGCAGAAAATAACTTTAAAAGAAAAAGGAAATTGTATTTGTGAAGAAAGTTGCGTATGAGTGGGCTATCTGGCCCAGGACGCAGTGCACAGCTATCAATCTATTCAGAGGGTCATACATTCCCACAACAGACGAGCCTTGATGGAAAAGCACCCATATAAAGCCTGTCTCATAATTGTGTTGGGCTTTCCTCATGTGGCTGGAAATTAGGTTTCAGAGACTCAGCACATGCTGCCTTAATGCCTCCTAGAAAAAAAAATCGGATAAGTAAACCATATATGGTTTTTTTTTCTTTTTAAAGAAATAGTCTTGGGAAAACAGTGAATATTTTAACCCTTTCAGCATCCCCAAACCCAGCCTTTCACGGTTGAACAAAGAAATGCATAAAAGAACTGGATTTCATATCCTGCGCACTGCTCTCGCTGTGCTCTTGAATGTAATTTTGCCCATTCTGTCCCCAGTTTGTTGCCTAAGGCCACTGGCATTGAGAGTGTTTGTCATTTATACCAACTGGGCTTCTGGATGAGAATGTGACCCAGCCACTCATCTGTCAATACTGTCTCATTTCTTTTATTTACATTTGTCTTTAGCATTCTAATTACTAGCTTTATTACTTTAGCCTGGAGGAATATCGTAAAAAAACAACTGATATGAGGAGGATCCTATGAACAATAAAACTGGCTAAAATCCCTGTCGCATATAATCCTCAGCACTTGGGAATATTTGTGCTGTTATATGACCTCAATATGTCCTTAAATTGATCCCCGTCTGCCTTCACCCTTTCCTAGAATGAACTTCAGTCTGTATGCATGTGTATTTTATGTATAATATGTGTCAATAAAAACATATAGTGTGAGGCTCGGATTAGGTATTTACATTCTATGAACAAGATAATTAATAGCATTCATTTCTAGTATATTCATAATGTATAACATTTATTACCTTCCACTCAAGACACGTGTGTTTTTGTTTGTGTACGCACGTTATTTGTGGGTTTACTATAGTAATGAGGCACTCCGGATTTACCTCAAAAAGATCTTTAATGAAAATCTTTGAAAAACCTGAATAAACATTTCATCATTCAAAGTATTTGACAAAATCCATTATAGATGCTAAAATCTTGACCATTTTAAATAATAATAATAAAAAAAGTTAAATGAGAGTGTCTTGAAAAACACAGGTGTGTATAAAACTAAGCTATGTCATTGTTTTTATAAATTTTATGTGTATATATAATCTGTACTTAGGCTGTTCAAGACAGCAGAGATTTATGTACAATGAATTAAAGCTGTCTTGAGAAGCATTGTGCTGTTATAAAGGAGAGCATATTTAAATAGAACTTAGCAGCAAAAAAGAGGGAAGCACCATTATATGCATTTGCATATTCTTACCCAGAATCACCTGCTCCAGGGGTAGCAATGTGTTAGCTATGGCTTTATGTGGAAAATAATCACCTAATTTATTCTATTTTATGGAGAATATTACTTTCCTCACCATCTTATATTGGTACTGTTTTTATAGAATTGAAAATAAACAGGAAAGCTAATGTATTACCTTTTATGCTACACCGATGGCTCATTTGATAGATGATTTGATAACATGTACATAATTAAGAGACTCTACTGTACTATTGGTGAAATTAGATTCTTAGATTTTCCCAACCAGCTAAATCTTTAGTTTACTTGTTTTTTTTATATTACAGCTCACAGCCACTTTGCATTTCCATGTTGTATAATTAGAAGTCTAATTCTTCATTCGGCTTCAGAATACGTTTGATAGATTTCCATTCCCTTCAGTCAATCAGTTTAAATTGTGTCTCCCTAGATATCACTTGACTCAAACAGAGTTTGCTGTATTTGGCACAAGATTTCAGGATACAGATAAAAACTGACTGTCTGTGCAATATGTGTTTTTCTAAAGACTAAACTATACATTAAGCTTAAAAGTCCAGATCAATGCAGAGTTTAACCCTTCAAAGGGCTAAGACACAAATGGCAATACAACAAGCAGTAATGACAAATTAAGAAGTGTTGATCACAGTATTGCTATTGTTTTTGGCAGCAACCAATAGCTGAACTTCGGTCAGCGCTGTCAGTGTGTATTTCCACTAATCACAAACCCAAAATGCTTCAACTGTTAATACCCCTGAAGCTTGAAATTGTTACCTCCCCAAAACAACACAAATCTGTTATCTGCATCATAATATGCAGTTTTGTAATCCATTAATAACAAATAAATGGCGATTTTGGGGGGTTAGTGATAACATCACAGGGTAAATTTAGCCACCAATCAGCAAGCGCTACCCAGATGCTAAACCAAAAATGGGCCAGCTCCTAAGCTTACATTCCTTCTTTTAAAGATATAAAGATACCAAGAGAACAAAGAAAATTTGATAATAGGAATACATTAGAAAGTTGCTTACAATTGCATGCTCTATCTGAATCATGAAAGAAAAAAAAATGGGTTTCATAGTCATTTAAACACTTTATTAAATATGAATACTGCATAAATATGATTTTTCGTGGTTTTATTTACTGATCTGCAAAGGGCTCAAATGCACTTTTATATATGTCTATGTATGTATACATATGTGTTTGTATGTGTATATATGTCTCTAAATACATATATACACATATAAATACATATGTACACATATAAATACATATATACACATATGAATACATATATACACATATAAATACATATATACACATATAAATACATATATACACATATGAATACATATGTACACATATAAATACATATGTACACATATAAATACATATATTCACATATAAATACATATGTACACATATAAATACATATATACACATATAAATACATATGTACACATATACATACATATGTACACATATAAATACATATATACACATATAAATACATATATACACATATGAATACATATATACACATATAAATACATATATACACATATAAATACATATATACACATATGAATACATATGTACACATATATATATACATATATACACATATAAATACATATATACACATATAAATACATATGTACACATATAAATACATATATACACATATAAATACATATGTACACATATAAATACATATACACACATATAAATACATATCTATACATATGAATACATATATACACATATAAATCCATATATACACATATAAATACATATGTACACATATAAATACATATATACACATATAAATACATATGTACACACATATAAACATTTTGTTTATTAGAAGTGAGTGTAACTACTTTGTAATGTATTTTTATGGGGGGTTTTCCACATTCTATTTGAGTGTAACAGTTATCCAGAGCTCTGAAGTCACGCTAACCCAACAAGCGTAACATGTCAATAATTATTAAAGAGCCATTATAGTGAAAATATGACATGTTCGTTCCTTAAAACATGTTATTTTTCCATTATTAACCCTGGAAATCTATGTGTTTAACCACACAAAAGGGTTAAACACAAAGGTAAAGTACTTCTTGTGAGCTGCAGAGAACTGCTGGTTCAAAGCAGAAACTGCCACTGAGCTAATCAGTAGAACTTTGTTGCAAAGCTGGGTTGTAAATGTATAGGGCCTATAGTGACAAAATAACATAATGGCACTTTAAATAATAGATCATGATCAACACAATAGTTTGTAAGGGACACTAGTGCTAAAATACAATGAATTACAGCATTTTATTTTAGAATTAGAACATCACTATAAACCAGGATATCACAGCTACTGGTAAGATACAAAATTAGGGCAAACTATGAGAAATATAAAATTACTTAGCATCCTTTGAGCATGAACTGTTAGTCATTCAATGACACCCATTAGGTAATAGTTTGGATATTTGTTTCTGGTATTCACAATATTTTTATTCTAGCTTATTGTATTTACACTAACAGGAAGAGCCAGAACAATGACCCTGCAACATACTACAATACAAAAATGTACCTTAAAGGACCATTAAACGGACAAAAAAAAACAAAAAAAATTCTTTCATTATTCAGATAGAGCATATCATTTTTTAAACAACTTTCCAATTTACTTATAATATCTAATGTTGGTCTCATGTTCCTTTAAATGCATATTTATTTGCACTTTAATGCTTAAAGGGACATTAAACATAAAAATAATAACCAATAAAGGCCTAGATTACAAGTGAAGGGAAATCAATAGCGCAGCGTAGTTATGCTCTGCCCTGCACAAGGAATAACTCACAGTCTGGCAGGGGTTTTACTAGGGTGGTCTCAGTTGAGACTGGTCTCACACCTTTAGGGGCCCCATCTGGCTTTGCTGTCATTAGAGATGCTGCTACAGAGTAGCCTGGGCTCTACCTGCATTAAGGGGTAGATTTATCAAAGCCATTCTCCTTTAATTCCGTCCAAAATAGCACATATACGAACTGATTTTCATATTCATCAAAACACTCTGTGTCATAAATTGCGCAAATCTGAAAGAAACTTCTTCACACTCCACTTGCATTCGCCTAGGCGCACGGGCGCGCTCCTGAGTGCAACAATACACATTAGTAACGTAATTTAACAGCCCGACCTACAAATACGCACAGTTTCTTATTTATCATTGATTTGCGCCATTAGGGAACTGAAATTTCGGCTTCAATTGCGTGTTGTATATTTCGCCATACAGACTGAGGCGAACACCATTATAATACATGCTTTTACATCTTGTGATGCAGTACTTTCTCCTTTTAACTAATTTTTCAAAGGCTCAGTGCCAAGAAGAGACTGTTATTGCCAGAAATGTGCGCTTCCACAGGCGCATACGGGTACCAACAGTTTTATATATATATAGTTTTATATATATATATCGATATATTGATATATTTATTTTTGCAATCTTTAATTATCAACATATGGCAAAAACAGCACAGAAACATTATATAATATAAATATAAGCTAAATAGTTACCTAAAAAACGCTTTTTTTAATAATCAAAACATGGCGGTGTAAATATTTATAGGGATGTACTGTGATAAATAGGGAGTTAAATGCTTTTTCCGACAGGCGAAATTTATCATTATTACGCCCCAGCTCGCCTGCGCAAAGTTATGTCTATTTTTTTGATAAATTCAGGTGCACATGTGCGCTTTTCCGTAGGCGAGCTGGGGCGCAGTTACAGGCGAAGCACATACAAAGTTCGCCTAGCCTTTGATAAATCTAGCCCTATGTGTGGCTGTCAGTGAGCCCTCTGCTTTGCAATGACTGCTGCTTATTGGATCAGCGCCAGTTTCTGCATCTGGGCCAGCAGTGCCCGGTCCTGAGCGAGACTAAAAATTGGTTTAACTCCTTTGTGAAGAGTAACACATAGCATTACAGTGCTTGCCTTTTAAATTCAATCCAAACTACTGCATTCAAATTTAGTGCTTTTTGAAACCTGGAGTAAGCGATTATCGCTTGCTTGTTGGCATTGCAAAACACATAAAAATGCTATGTAAATAAAGGATTTACATCCAATATAGACTTAATACGCAGGAAACAAAGGTTCATTATTTAAAATAAAGGTTTTGTAACAGAATTAGGGCCAGATTACAAGTGGAGCGCTATTTAGCGTTTCCACTAAAGCGCTTATGCGCTAGAAGTAAACTTTTTGCACTGGTATTATGAGTTGAAAGTAAAAAGTTATTGCGCTTACTTCTAGCGCAATTAGACTGTCGCGCAAAAGATAACATATTCCCCTATAGAAGTCAATGGAGAAAAAAATTGAATAAAAAACTAACACCCGGCTCAATTGTTAACCCAAACTCATATTCATATACATGTGATAGTATTTTGGTACAATATATATTTATACATATATATATATATATATATAGATTCCAGACAGTGTGCTCTCCTGAACAACGTATGCAACAGCCTTGGGTGCAGCCAAACAACAACAAATAGCTCCAGACAAAGCACACTCCACAGGTCTTAGCAAACTTGTTTGCTAAGACCTATGGAGTGCGCTTTGTCCAGAGCTATATAGGTATAGATATATATACAAACATAAAAAATAATATCTCTTAAAAAATACTTAGAACATATTCTGCTATGTGCAGAACATAAGAATGTGAAATTTGTACAGTAAATACATAGAGGCCGATTTACCAAATGTCTGTAGGACCTGATCCAACAGTGCGGATCAGGTCCGACAGACATCGCTGAATGCGGAGTGCAATACGCTCTCTGTATTCAGCATTGCACCAGCAGCTCACAAGAGCTGCTGATGCAACGCCCCCTGCAGACTCGCGGCCAATGGGCCACCAGCAGGGAGGTGTCAATCAACCTGCTCGTACTCGATCGGGTTGAATTGTGGCGATTCCTGTCCGCCTCATCAGAGCAGGCGGACAGGGTTATGGAGCAGCGGTCTTTAGACCGCTGCTCCATAACTTGTGATTCTGGCGAGTCTTAAGACTCGCCAGAAACACGGGCCCACAAGCTCCATACGGAGCTTGATAAATGGGCCTCATTGTATAACACTTTATTAAAAATGAATATTGCACAAATATGTTTTTTCATGTTTACATCTACTTAATTGCAAAGGGCTCCAACGCACTTATATACTGTATGTCTATATATGTGTATACATGTATTTATGTGTTTATATGTCTATATCTATCTGTAAATACATATATACAAATATAAATACATGAATGCATATGTACACACACATTTATATATATATACATCTTTAAGTGTGTATATGGATGTATCTTAATGTTAAAGTCCTTTGAGCCCTTAAAACTTTTTTGTACAATATTTTTATGAATACTTTTTATTAGTCAGTGTTATTATTAGTGTAACTGTACTTTGTAATGTATTGATGTGTTTTGTGACACTTTTTATTTTTGAGAAACAGTTAACCACAGCTCTGAGATTGCGGTAATCATTCTAACGTAAATTGTACTCAAGTGATTGCGTGCAACTTGTAATATGAGCGCAATGTAACCGGCCTACAAACGATCGTGAAAACATGCGCGCAAATGTTTGTACCTCACTTGTAATCAAGCCCTTAATGAGGTATGGTATATGACAAGGAGCAAGACTGGGAAGGTGTCAAAGGTGAGAGTGTATGTATGTATGTGTATGTGTTTGTATGTATCTGTGTGAAACTTGTCATACTTAAGTTGTATGTGTGTATACATGTATGTATGTATGTGTGAAATTTGTAATACTTGTATGTATGTGTATGCGTGTGTATGTATGTATGTGTGAAATTTGTAATACTTGTATGTATGTGTATGCGTGTGTATGTATGTATGTGTGAAATTTGTAATACTTGTATGTATGTGTATGCGTGTGTATGTATGTATGTGTGAAATTTGTAATACTTGTATGTATGTGTATGCGTGTGTATGTATGTATGTGTGAAATTTGTAATACTTGTATGTATGTGTATGCGTGTGTATGTATGTATGTGTGAAATTTGTAATACTTGTATGTATGTGTATGCGTGTGTATGTATGTATGTGTGAAATTTGTAATACTTATATGTATGTGTATGCGTGTGTATGTATGTATGTGTGAAATTTGTAATACTTGTATGTATGTGTATGCGTGTGTATGTATGTATGTGTGAAATTTGTAATACTTGTATGTATGTGTATGCGTGTGTATGTATGTATGTATGTGTGAAATTTGTAATACTTGTATGTATGTGTATGCGTGTGTATGTATGTATGTGTGAAATTTGTAATACTTGTATGTATGTGTATGCGTGTGTATGTATGTATGTGTGAAATTTGTAATACTTGTATGTATGTGTATGCGTGTGTATGTATGTATGTGTGAAATTTGTAATACTTGTATGTATGTGTATGCGTGTGTATGTATGTATGTGTGAAATTTGTAATACTTGTATGTATGTGTATGCGTGTGTATGTATGTATGTGTGAAATTTGTAATACTTGTATGTATGTGTATGCGTGTGTATGTATGTATGTGTGAAATTTGTAATACTTGTATGTATGTGTATGCGTGTGTATGTATGTATGTGTGAAATTTGTAATACTTGTATGTATGTGTATGCGTGTGTATGTATGTATGTGTGAAATTTGTAATACTTATATGTATGTGTATGCGTGTGTATGTATGTATGTGTGAAATTTGTAATACTTGTATGTATGTGTATGCGTGTGTATGTATGTATGTGTGAAATTTGTAATACTTGTATGTATGTGTATGCGTGTGTATGTATGTATGTATGTGTGAAATTTGTAATACTTGTATGCATGTGTATGCGTGTGTATGTATGTATGTGTGAAATTTGTAATACTTGTATGTATGTGTATGCGTGTGTATGTATGTATGTGTGAAATTTGTAATACTTGTATGTATGTGTATGCGTGTGTATGTATGTATGTGTGAAATTTGTAATACTTGTATGTATGTGTATGCGTGTGTATGTATGTATGTGTGAAATTTGTAATACTTGTATGTATGTGTATGCGTGTGTATGTATGTATGTGTGAAATTTGTAATACTTGTATGTATGTGTATGCGTGTGTATGTATGTATGTGTGAAATTTGTAATACTTGTATGTATGTGTATGCGTGTGTATGTATGTATGTGTGAAATTTGTAATACTTGTATGTATGTGTGTGTATGTATGTATGTGTGAAATTTGTAATACTTGTATGTATGTGTATGCGTGTGTATGTATGTATGTATGTGTGAAATTTGTAATACTTGTATGTATGTGTATGCGTGTGTATGTATGTATGTGTGAAATTTGTAATACTTGTATGTATGTGTATGCGTGTGTATGTATGTATGTGTGAAATTTGTAATACTTGTATGTATGTGTATGCGTGTGTATGTATGTATGTGTGAAATTTGTAATACTTGTATGTATGTGTATGCGTGTGTATGTATGTATGTGTGAAATTTGTAATACTTGTATGTATGTGTATGCGTGTGTATGTATGTGTGAAATTTGTAATACTTGTATGTATGTGTATGCGTGTGTATGTATGTATGTGTGAAATTTGTAATACTTGTATGTATGTGTATGCGTGTGTATGTATGTATGTGTGAAATTTGTAATACTTGTATGTATGTGTATGCGTGTGTATTTATGTATGTGTGAAATTTGTAATACTTGTATGTATGTGTATGCGTGTGTATGTATGTATGTGTGAAATTTGTAATACTTGTATGTATGTGTATGCGTGTGTATGTATGTATGTGTGAAATTTGTAATACTTGTATGTATGTGTATGCGTGTGTATGTATGTATGTGTGAAATTTGTAATACTTGTATGTATGTGTATGCGTGTGTATGTATGTATGTGTGAAATTTGTAATACTTGTATGTATGTGTATGCGTGTGTATGTATGTATGTGTGAAATTTGTAATACTTGTATGTATGTGTATGCGTGTGTATGTATGCATGTGTGAAATTTGTAATACTTGTATGTATGTGTATGCGTGTGTATGTATGTATGTGTGAAATTTGTAATACTTGTATGTATGTGTATGCGTGTGTATGTATGTATGTGTGAAATTTGTAATACTTGCATGTATGTGTATGCGTGTGTATGTATGCATGTGTATGTATGTGTGAAATGTGTTATACATGTATGTGTATCCGTGTGTATTTATGTGTTTGTATGTATGTATGTGTGAAATTTGATATACTTGTATGTATGTATATGCGTGTGTATGTATGTATGTATGTATGTGTGAAATTTTTTATGCTTGTATGTGTATGTAAGTATGTGTGAAATGTGTTATGCTTGTCTATGTATGTATGTATGTATGTGTGAAATTTGTTATACTTGTATGTATGTGTATGCATGTGTAGGTATGTATGTATGTGTGAAATTTGTTATGCTTGTATGTGTATGTATGTATGTATGTGTGACATTTGTTATGCTTGTATGTGTGTGACTGTGTATGTATGTATGTGTGAAATTTGTTATACTTGTTGTATGCGTGTGACACTGTATGTATGTATGTGTGTGCGAAATTTGTTATACTTGTATGTATGTGTTTGTATGTATGTGTATATATGAAATTTGTTATACTTGTATGTGTATGTATGTGTGAAATTTGTTATACTTGTATGTGTATGTATGTATGTGTGAAATTTGTTATACTTGTATGTGTATGTATGTATGTGTGAAGTTTGTTATTCTTGTATGTGTGTTTTTATGTGTATGTATGTGTGAAATTTGTTATACTTGTATGTGTGTGTGTGTATGTGTGTTCGTGTGTGTATGTATGTATGTATGTGTGAAGTTTTTAAACTTAAGTTTCATTGAAATAGTAAAGAACTGAAGAACTCAACTAATTGAGCTTTTTTTTTTTTTTATTAAAAAAGTGTTTTGAACACTAAGGGATCCCATATACGGCGCAGGTTTCGGCGCAAGCCGGCAGTTCTTAAAGTGCCGTAAGTCTTATAAACTAGCGATGTCCAGAAATGAGCGTAACTACAAATTTCTGGAGTCGCTAGTGACTTACGGCACTTTAGAAACTGCCAGCGCCTAAGAAAAGTAAAGATAATTTTAAATCTCCCGTAACAGTCTAACCTGCCTCCCAAAAATAGCCCGACACGTAAAACCCCTGTATCCGCAATCCCCCCCTCTCACTACTAATAATAAATGTATTAACCCCTAGACCGACAACCCCCCACAATGCAATAAGCCTAATTATTAACCCCTAAACCGCCATAGCCCACAACGCAATTAACCTATTTAAGTATTAACCCCTAAACCGCCATAGCCCACATAGGCTATTAAATGTATTAACCCCTAATCTGCCGCCGCCAACGTCGCCGCCACTATAATAAAGTTATTAACCCCTAAACCTAAGTCTAACCCTAACCCTAACACCCCCCTAACTTAAATATTATTTAAATAAATCTAAATAAAATTAATATTATTAACTAAATTATTCCTATTGAAAACAAAATACTTACCTATAAAATAAACCCTAAGATAGCTACAATATAATTAATAATTACATTGTAGCTATTTTAGGATTTATTTTTATTTTACAGGCAACTTTGTATTTATTTTAACTAGGTACAATAGCTATTAAATAGTTAATAACTATTTAATAGCTACCTAGTTAAAATAATTACAAATTTACCTGTAAAATAAAACCTAACCTAAGTTACAATTACACCTAACACTACACTATCATTAAATAAATTAAATAAATTAACTACAATTACCTAAAATCAAATACAATTAAATAAAATAAACTATAGTACAAAAAAACAAACACTAAATTACAGAAAATAAAAAAAAATTACAAGAAGTTTAAACTAATTACACCTAATCTAACCCCCTAATAAAATAAAAAAGCCCCCCAAAATAATAAAATTCCCTACCCTATACTAAATTACAAATAGCCCTTAAAAGGGCTTTTTGCGGGGCATTGCCCCAAAGTAATCAGCTCTTTTACCTGTAAAAAAAGAAATACAACACGCCCCTACCCGGATGGAGGACCTCTTCTGTCCGGATCGGATGAAGACTTCTGCCCGGCTGGAGGACCACTTGTGCCCGGATCGGATGAAGACTTCTGCCCGGCTGGGTGAAGACGGCTCAAGGTAGGGTGATCTTCAATGGGGTAGTGTTAGGTTTTTTTAAGGGGGGATTGGGTGGGTGTAGGTGGCGGTTTTAATGTTGGGGGGTTGTATTTCTTTTTTTACAGGTAAAAGAGCTGATTACTTTAGGGCAATGCCCCGCAAAAAGCCCTTTTAAGGGCTATTTGTAATTTAGTATAGGGTAGGGAATTTTATTATTTTGGGGGGCTATTTTATGTTATTAGGGGGCTTAGATTAGGTGTAATTAGTTTAAACTTCTTGTAATTTTTTTTTATTTTCTGTAATTTAGTGTTTGTTTTTTTGTACTATAGTTTATTTTAATAAATTGTATTTAATTTGAGGTAATTGTAGTTAATTTATTTAAATTATTTAATGATAGTGTAGTGGTAGGTTTAATTGTAACTTAGGTTAGGTTTTATTTTACAGGTAAATTTTAATTATTTTAACTAGGTAGCTATTAAATAGTTATTAACTATTTAATAACTATTGTACCTAGTTAAAATAAATACAAAGTTGCCTGTAAAATAAAAATAAATCCTAAAATAGCTACAATGTAATTATTAATTATATTGTAGCTATCTAAGGGTTTATTTTATAGGTAAGTATTTAGTTTTAAATAGGAATAATTTAGTTAATTCTATTAATTTTATTTAGATTTATTTAAATAATATTTAAGTTAGGTGGGTGTTAGGGTTAGGGTTAGACTTAGGGTTAGGGGTTAAAAACTTTATTATAGTGGTGGCGACATTGGCGGTGGCAGATTAGGGGTTAATACATTTAATAGGCTATGTGGGCTATGGCGGTTTAGGGGTTAATACTAGAATAGGTTTATTGCGGTGTGGGCTATGGCGGTTTAGGGGTTAATAGAGTTTATTAGTTATTGTGGTGGGGGATTGCGGTTGAAAGGTAGATAGACATTGCGCATGCGTTAGGTGTTAGTTTATTTTTGCAGGCATTTTCGGGAGTTACGGTGCTCCCATACTCAGCGCAAGGCCTGCTTCGGCTGCTTTTTATGGCGAGGTGAAAATGGAGTAAGATTTTTCCATTTTCGCCACGTAAGGCCTTGCGCTGGATATTGGATACCGATTTACAACGTGGTCCCATGTTAGCCTATGGGAGTAAAAATTGCGAGCGACGGGTGAAATATACGGCCGTAACTTGTATGCTATGCCGTATATGTAATACCAAAATCCCTCAAAATCTGGCGTCGCCGGAACATTCTAATTTACTTCTATTATCAATTTTTCTTCGTTCTCTTGGTATCTTTTGTTGAAAAGCAGAGCTGTAAGCTTAGGAGCCGGCTTATTTCAGGAGCACTATAGTGCAGGAGTTTTTTAAGAATGTTATCCATTGGCAAGTGCAACACCATTCTTGCTATGTAGTGTTCCAGATTCCTACCTAGAGATCTTTTCAACACAGAATATATCGTAGGAACTAAGCAAATGTAATAATAGAAGTGAATTGGAAACATTTTTAAAATATTTTTTGGGGATTTTATGCTCTTTTAAATATTTCATTGGTATTAAATAAAATATTGAATAAAAAGACAATAAAACATTTTTAAAAAAATGTTTTGCAAAAGTAAAAAAATAAATTTCTTTTGAAATTATACAGGAGAAGATAGTTAAATAAAACTACATGCACAATCAAAAACACATTGACATTTTTACTTACGTTTCTTAATATGATAGAAACGTGCTTTAGTTAGTTGGCTGAACAGGGGTATTCAATGGGTACAGTTTAAAGTTGTCTGCCAGGTCTGTATATATTGTCTAAACATTTTCCTCCTTCAGATCTCTCCCTTTTATCTCACAGAGTTGAGATTGTGTCAAAATATTCAAAACACTTATTACCTTAAAAGAAAAACACAAGTATAGGAAACTAGAGGTGATGTGATTAACACTGAAAACAGGGTAATCTGATTTGATTGGGCTACAGTATATAATTCCTCCCCTGCCTCTTGCTAAATTTGCTTTCTCCAGAGAAGCTTCCCTTACCAGTGAATTACTTACTATAGTAGTCATTTTGTAGCCTCTTATTTTAGAGAATTCCATGACTAGTGAGGATATCCCCTGCAAGTGCCTGCAAGGTTGTCATGTCCCATCCAGTAAAGTTTAGCTAATCTGGCTCCTAGTCTGTGTCTAGAACTCGGGGACAATGCAAAGACAAAACCTACAAACCAAAAGAAACAAATTATATTGCTGCAAATGTAGCACAGACAATTTACATGATCTATATTTTTAATAATATGTATTTTTTATTTTAAAAGAAAAACCTGATCTGCACTATCAAGCATCCCAGGCACATTTGTATTTGGGCTATATGGGATATTTGTGCATCTAGAGGTTTGCAGTGTGATGAATAACATGGATGCATTGCTTCAGGATTATAAGAGGTTTACCACAAGGTTTCACAACGCTTCAAATTACAGCCCACCCTGCACTGGGAACAGAGAGATTCTGGTCCCAGTAACTGACTAGTGTGTTATGTGTAAGTCCCACAGTCAATGAACAATGCAGCAGCAGCATCTCTGTTCTGGTGGCTTGTCCATTAAAGGTTGAGGCAAACTGCTCTTCCAAACTCATCTAAATTACATCAATAACAGAGCGCAGTCTTTAATGAGCTCTCAACTTTAAAGACTTGAAAGATATTAACAAGCCGCTTGACAAATGGTGCTTAGAAGCACATTAAAGACGCTGCTAATGGAGCGCATAATGACGGCTAATTTTCGATCAGATATAAATTAGAGCCCCAACAGTTATTTGCCTTAAGGACTTTATGTAAATGATCCTGTTCTGTATAAACTGTGAGGCGAGGATTGCCATGGTATGTTGGCAGTGCTTGTGGGTATGACTGATAGCTCTGCTCACAAACAGACACACAATTCTAGGCACATTCACTGCAGACTGACACAGTACACAGAAAACAGGAATGTTATCTTCTTGTGTATGTTGACTGCTTTTAAAGCATTGCAATTCATACAGTGTGTGCATACAGCATACAACTACCCAATATACAGTAAATGTATCATTAATATCAATGAAAATGCACTCAGTGAGTTTATTATAATTTTACTTATTTCTTATACTCCTTTAAACCTATATAGATATGGTTGCCAGGCCAGAGGGTGTCTGCTATGAGTTGTTATAATACATTTATTGCATACATCTGTGTGCTATGCATGCTCACATTTCATATGTGTTCTGGGCCTTATTTTTTATTTATACTGCAAATATAGACAACCAGAAAATATGTATTAACTAGCATAATCATACTATTTATATTAATAATAATAATTAATGTAGTATATAAAATAATGCATAATCATTTGCAATAGTTTGCTAGATTGCTGTATGCATAAACTGTATCAGTATGCATGATTTCATTTAGTAGATATATAATAACTTTAAATATATTTGTAATGATTTAATATGAAGTATTGGAGAGACATTTGCCTGTGATATGAACATAGTGTATTTATTCTCTTTATATAGATTCCGTCTTGATATCTAAACATTAATATGTGCCTGGGTAATTACAGTGTCCTGTACTGATATTAGAACACACACACACAATTCATACATATGCTACTTTTTATATTAATATTAGCAAACACAAAATCACACATAGGCACAATGTCCTTTAAATCAATATTAACACACACATACACAGAGACACATAGAAGGTTATGTATATCAATACGACCAAAAATAACACAATGACCTTTGTATTAATATCAGCAAGTACAAACATACAAGCACTTCATTTTATATTGATATTTACATATAGGCATACAGGCTCACACTTATGCATTCACAATGCCTTTTATATCATTATTAACACTCACACAATAGAGTATACAGCTGAACAACATTTCATTGACCCTATCCATTACCAATGAACTCTGTATTGCCAGTTCCATGTAAGAGTAACCATTAATTACATTTCCACCACATGTCATACATTGAAATCTGATACATGCCAAGAATAGATGTTTTCAATCATCTTTATGAAGCCGTTATTATTACCATGGCATGAAATAGTTGTATTCATGCTTAGCTTGCATGATTGTAAATAACATGTTGAAGACTTATTGGTCTGCCTTTACAAAGGATGTTCCCATAGGCAGCTAGTAGGAAAACCATTTTGGCAAAAAGAGTTCCGTGGAGAAAATATTTTCCATGCAATGGGGTATTATTTATTTCACACTTTGACAGAGAAAAAAGGATTGATAACTCTTGCTAAATGGAGAATGGGTCAGCAACGCATTAGAATTCCATGTTCCTATATAGTGTGTGGTTCCATATGAAATATCTGCCAAGCAGTCACTTGACTGGGCGTCCTTTAACCAGAGCTTTCTCAACACAGCTGCACAGTAAGGGCCACTAGAGTACTGATTCTGATCCGGGATACTTCATTTCCTGTGCATAGAAGAAACAAATGGTATAAATCATTTCCACATTTTATACCACAAGTAAAATAGAAGAATATGTGAAACAACAAATTAGTGGTAATAAAAAAACCTGTATGTACATATTGGTAAACTCTTTTGGGAGAAAAAAAAAAGAAGGGTGTATATTAAGAAACAAGTTTGTACACAAAGCTTATTTCTGCAGAGCAGTGAGGTATAGAACTTTTGCATTTATATAATACATTGTTTTTTTTTTATAGAAATGCTTTTATCTAAAGGCTTATCCTGTATTGGGTCTAGTGGGCACAATGTTGCCCTTCAGTAGTCCTTTATGTGACCTCCTCTTTCCACTGAGCTCTACATCTCTATTTCTATTTGCAACACACAGTAGGTTTCTCACTTGTCCCTCCTGGGTATGACTGAATGTATCCGTTTCTTACCATGTACCTATGTGTACATATTTTCCACTTATTTTGCTAAACAATTGTACATTTAAATATTGATTTATAAAATTATATATTTTGCTTAGGTTAATGTAGATTATATAAAAAAAAAGTTAATCAGGTCTTTTTAAATGGAAAGAAACAGCAGTTGTCCAAATTGGAGGGGGAGTTTGGCTATTGCAGTAAACAGGATGTTCATCTGCTTTAATTATGTTTAGACATAGTGATGTCGCGAAAATAAAATTTTCAATTCGCGAATGGCGAACGCGAAACTTCCGCAAATATTCGCGAACCGGACGAACCGCCATAGACTTCAATAGGCAGGCGAATTTTAAAACCCACAGGGACTCTTTCTGGCCCCAATAGTGATGGAAAAGTTGTTTCAAGGGGACTAACACCTGGACTGTGGCATGCCGGAGGGGGATCCATGGCAAAACTCCCATGGAAAATTACATAGTTGATGCAGAGTCTGGTTTTAATCCATAAAGGGCATAAATCACCTAGCATTCCTAAATTGTTTGGAATAACGTGCTTTAAAACATCAGGTATGATATTGTATCGATCAGGTAGTGTAAGGGTTACGCCCGCTTCACAGTGACAGACCAAACTCCCCGTTTAACGCACCGCAAACAACCGCAAACAGTCCATTTGCACAACCGCAAACTCCCCATTTGCACAAGGTTGGACCTGAGCTCTGCAATGACGGCATTCTGGTGGTGGCAACAGCATGCGTTGATTGGCGTGCTGTCTGGCTGACCCTGCGTGCCGATGCATGCTGTCTGACTGTGCCACTAGCTCCTTGCGATGACCTCCCCCTGCTTCCAACTCGTCTCCTCCTCCTCTCTGTCTCCCCATCTGAACTTTCCCCCTGTTCTTCTTCTCTTCCAGCGGGCACCCACGTGACATCCACGGACGCATCGTCATCATCAACCGCTTCACTTGTATCTGACAACTCAGCAAAGGAAGCAGCAGCGGGTACAACATCATCATCATCACACCGTACGTTCATGTGTGTAATGCTGCCTGACTGAGACATATCCCTGTTATCTACATCCTCTGTCAATAATGGTTGCGCATCACTTATTTCTTCCAACTGATGTGTAAATAACTCCTCTGACAGATCAAGTGAAGCGGCTGTGGTGCTAGTGTTGGTGGTGGCGGCAGGCGGGCGAGTGGTAACTTGAGAGGTGCCCGAAGCTAAGCTGGAGGAGGATGGTGCGTCAAGGTTCCGAGCGGAAGCTGTAGAAGATTGGGTGTCCTGTGTTAGCCAGTCAACTATGTCCTCAGAACTTTTCGAGTTCAGGGTATGTGGCCTCTGAACACTGGGCATTATTCTAGGGCCAAAGGGAATCACAGCACCATGACCACGACGGCCCCTGTGGGGTGGCCTGCCTCTGCCTGTCATTTATTTTTCGATTAGTGGTACTATGTGTGCAAGCTACTGTGACAACAGATATGAGTGGCACTGTGCACTGGCAGAAGTTGGCAGAGTAGACGCTGTAGGCCTGACACACACGCTTGCAGACAACTAACTGCTATTCAATCTATTACAGGTTTTTTTTTTTTTAAATGTGCACTACTGTTACACCAGATATGAGTTTCACTGGTGTGACACTGTGCCCTGGCAGGCCCTGAAACGCACACGTGTGAAGGAAACTGACTGCTATTATTTCACAGTCAAATTTCTAGTTTTTTTTTTAATGTACACTACTGTTACACCAGATATGAGTTGCACTGTGCCCTGGCAGGCCCTGAAACGCACACGTGTGAAGGAAACTGACTGCTATTATTTCACAGTCAAATTTCTAGTTTTTTTTTTTTAATGTACACTACTGTTACACCAGATATGAGTTGCACTGGTGTGACACTGTGCCCTGGCAGGCCCTGAAACGCACACGTGTGAAGGAAACTGACTGCTATTATTTCACAGTCAAAAAAGTGTTGTTTTTTTTAAATGTACACTACTGTTATACCAGATATGAGTTGCACTGGTGTGACACTGTGCCCTGGCAGGCCCTGAAACGCAAACGTGTGAAGGAAACTGACTGCTATTATTTCACAGTCAAATTTCTAGTTTTTTTTTTAATGTACACTACTGTTACACCAGATATGAGTTGCACTGGTGTGACACTGTGCCCTGGCAGGCCCTGAAACGCACACGTTTGAAGGAAACTGACTGCTATTATTTCACAGTCAAATTTCTAGTTTTTTTTTTAATGTACACTACTGTTACACCAGATATGAGTTGCACTGTACCCTGGCAGGCCCTGAAACGCACACGTGTGAAGGAAACTGACTGCTATTATTTCACAGTCAAATTTCTAGTTTTTTTTTAATGTACACTACTGTTACACCAGATATGAGTTGCACTGGTGTGACACTGTGCCCTGGCAGGCCCTGAAACGCACACGTGTGAAGGAAACTGACTGCTATTATTTCACAGTCAAAAAAGTGTTGTTTTTTTTAAATGTACACTACTGTTATACCAGATATGAGTTGCACTGGTGTGACACTGTGCCCTGGCAGGCCCTGAAACGCACACGTGTGAAGGAAACTGACTGCTATTATTTCACAGTCAAATTTCTAGTTTTTTTTTTAATGTACACTACTGTTACACCAGATATGAGTTGCACTGGTGTGACACTGCCCTGGCAGGCCCTGAAACGCACACGCGTTAAGGAAACTGACTGCTATTATTTCACAGTCAAATTTCTAGTTTGTTTTTTTTAATGTACACTACTATTACACCAGATATGAGTTGCACTGGTGTGACACTGTGCCCTGGCAGGCCCTGAAACGCACACGTGTGAAGGAAACTGACTGCTATTATTTCACAGTCAAATTTCTAGTTTTTTTTTAACCCCTTAATGACCGAGGACGTACGCCATACGTCCTCAGAAAAAATACAGTTAACGCCTGAGGACGTATGGTGTACGTCCTCGGTTTGCAAAGCAGCTGGAAGCGATCCTGATCGCTTCCAGCTGCTTTCCGGTTATTGCAGGATGCCTCGATATCGAGGCATCCTGCAATAACAAATTTTACCCCTCCGGTGCAGAGAGTGCCACTCTGTGGCCCTCTCTGCACCGGGCATCGATGGCCGCATTCGTTGGTGGGTGGGAGCTGAAGTGGGAGGCGGGTGGGCGGCCATCGATGCGGTCCTTGTCAGAGAGGGGGCGGGATCAGGGGCGGGATCGCCAGGGGCGCACGCGCGTGCACGGGGAGGGAGCGGGTGGGAACCGCTACACTACAGAAAAAAATGTTTTTATAAGTGGGAGAAAGGGGTGCAAAATATTTAGTACTTGGAAATCTAAGTGATCTGGGAGCGGGTGGGGGATTGGTCTTGGGGGGGGAAGCTACACTACATAAAAATGAAATAAAAATTTAAAAAACCCATTTTATTTGCAAACTGGGTACTGGCAGACAGCTGCCAGTACCCAATATGGCCCCCAATAAGGCAGAGGGGGAGGGTTAGGAAGCTGTTTTGGGGGGGATCAGGGAGGTTGGGGGCTAAGGGGGGGATCCTACACAACAGCATATGTAAAGATGCTAAAAAAAATATATATATATATATATATATATATATATATATATATATATATATATATATATATATAAAAAAAAGATACCTTTTATTTTAGTACTGGCGGGGACAATTGTGGGGTGGGGGAGGGAAGAGAGCTCTTTGGGATGGATCAGGGGGTCTGATGTGTCAGGTGGGAAGCTGATCTCTACACTAAAGCTAAAATTAACCCTGCAAGCTCCCTACAAGCTACCTAATTAACCCATTCACTGCTTGGCATAATTCATGTGTTGTGCGCAGTTGCATTTAGTGGCCTTCTAACTACCAAAAAGCAACGCCAAAGCCATATATGTCTGCTATTTCTGAACAAAGGGGATCCCAGAGAAGCATTTACAACCATTTGTGCCATAATTGCACAAGCTGTTTGTAAATAATTTCAGTGAGAAACCTAAAGTTTGTGAAAAAGTTGACTATTTTCTTTAATTTGATCGCATTTGGCGGTTAAATGGTGGCATGAAATATACCAAAATGGGCCTAGATCAATACTTGGGGTTGTCTACTACACTACACTAAAGCTAAAATTAACCTTACAAGCTCCCTAATTAACCCCTGCACTGCTGAGCATAATACACGTGTGGTGCGCAGCGGCATTTAGCGACCTTCTAATTACCAAAAAGCAATGCCAAAGCCATATATGTCTGCTATTTCTGAAAAAAGGGGATCCCAGAGAAGCATTTACAACCATTTGTGCCATAATTGCACAAAATGTTTGTAAATGATTTCAGTGAGAAATCTAAAGTTTGTGAAAAAATTTGTGAAAAAGTGAACAATTTTTTTGCATTTGGTGGTGAAATGGGGGCATGAAATATACCAAAATTGGCCTAGATCAATACTTTGGGATGTCTTCTAAAAAAAATATATATACATGTCAATGGCTATTCAGGGATTCCTGACAGATATCAGTGTTCCAATGTAACTAGCGCTAATTTTGAAAAAAAAAATGGTTTGGAAATAACAAAGTGCTACTTGTATTTATGGCCCTATAACTTGCAAAAAAAGCAAAGAACATGTAAACATTGGGTCAAAGTTACAAAAAGTGTGTTTTTTTCCATTTTTTCAAAATATTTTTTTTATAGTAAATTATAGGATATGATGAAAATAATGGTATCTTTAGAAAGTCCATTTAATGGCGAGAAAAACGGTATATAATATGTTTGGGTACAGTAAACGAGTAAGAGGAAAATTACAGCTAAACACAAACACAGCAGATATGTAAAAATAGCCCTCGTCCCAAACGGACAGAAAATGGAAAAGTGCTGTGGTCATTAAGGGGTTAATGTACATTACTGTTACACCAGATATGAGTTGCACTGGTGTGACACTGTGCTCTGGCAGGCCCTGAAACGCACACGTGTGAAGGAAACTGACTGCTATTATTTCACAGTCAAAAAAGTGTTGTTTTTTTTAAATGTACACTACTGTTACACCAGATATGAGTTGCACTGGTGTGACACTGTGCCCTGGCAGGCCCTGAAACGCACACATGTGAAGGAAACTGACTGCTATTATTTCACAGTCAAAAAAGTGTTGTTTTTTTTAAATGTACACTACTGTTACACCAGATATGAGTGGTGGCACTGGGCAAGTGGGCACAGTATACGCTGTGAGCCTGACACACACGCTGGCAGGCAGGCAGGCAACTGCAATTAGATTACACAGGAAAAAAAAAGCAGACTGATACTCTAGCCCTAAAAAGGGCTTTTTGGGGTGCTGTCCTTACAGCAGAGATCAGATGAGTCCTTCAGGACTGTAGTGGACACTGAATACACTAGCCTAGCTATCGATTTCCCTATTAAATCAGCAGCAGCTACACTGTCCCTCCTCTCACTAAGAATGCAGCTTCCGAATTAATCTAAAATGGATGCTGTCCAGGAGGTGGGAGGGTCTGGGAGGGAGGGAGGGTCTGCTGCTGATTGGCTGGAATGTGTCTGCTGACTGTGAGGTACAGGGTCAAGGTTTACTCAATGATGATGAATAGGGGCGGACCGAACATCGCATATGTTCGCCCTTTGCGGCGAACGCGAACATGCTATGTTCGCCGGGAACTATTCGCCATCCGAACTATTCGCGACATCACTATTGGTTATATTTTTCTACAGCAACACAGAAGAAATATCTTGAAATGACAAGGGCTTTACTGTCCCTTGAACTTCAGCTACAGCTATATGATATTTTCACTGCACAAAGCTTTAACCTCTTGAGTGTAAACAAGGAAATGCAACGTCTAAGCCAGACATCCTCAAACTTGGCCCTCCAGTGGTTTTGGAACTACATTTTCCATGATGCTCTGCCAGCTGATATGCTGGCTGAGCATCATGGGAAATGTAGTTCCAAAACCTCTGGATGGCCAAGTTTGAGGATGTCTGGTCTAAGCTATCTCTGGCAGCAAAAAGTGTAATGAAACCTTTTGTGTAATGTGTGGCTCTTATTAAAGAAATATCAAGTACACCATCTTCAAATCCTACTTTTTTTTTCTTCTTAAAGGGCCATGATACCCAAATGTTGAAACACTTGAAAGTGATGCAGCATAGCTGTAAAAAGCTGACTAGAAAATATAACCTGAACATCTCTACTTAAAAAAGAAAGACATTTTACCTAAAAAATTCCTCAGTAGCCACATCCCATTATAAAGGACTTCTAAGCAGCAAATCAGTATGTCTGTCCCGGGACAGCTAAGGGAGTGAGCTCTTGTGCACACTCATCTTATTTCCCTATTCAGTTTAAGGTAGTTTACTATGAAATCTCATGAGAGTTAAAGGGATATTCCAGCCAAAATTGGAAACTACATGGGTGCATTTCGGTGTTGAACAGAAGCAATTTTGTAATATTCATGCATTCTCAAAAATGCTTCTAATATACAGATATAGCTGTTTCAAAATATGTATTTAAGTATGCACCGTGCACCAGCATTTTAAACACAGCACTTACTGAGAGAGGCTAAGGTGCTTGTACCATCTGTTAATGACTCAATTTGTTAATTACTGACATGATACCAGCCCCAGTGACGATCTGAGCAGCTGCAATATTTTAAATGTGGGTGCAGTAACAATATTTAGTTATGCTTCACATGCATGTGCAGAGAAAAATGTTAACACTAAAACAGTGATAACTTTTACTAGAAGCATTTTTGCTAGTATATGTATATTGCAAACATGTTTCTATTCAAAGATGTAATAAATCTATGTGCATTTATATTTTGACTGGAATGTCCCTTTAAGTGAAATCTCAAGAGATCACAGTAAAAGAGTTCATGACCTCAGCACTGCTGATGCTGATTGGCTGCTGTTCATTTCTTCATATTTTTTTTTACCTGCAACTGGGCAGCAGCTGAAGTATATTTTTTTACACAGAACTTACTCTGCTGAGCTGAGGAGATTGTGAGGTAAAATATCTTCCTTTTTTACATAGAGATGCTCAGGTGATATTTTCCTGTCAGCTTTTTACAGTTATACTGCATCAGTTTCAAGTGATTTAGCATATGAGTATTATGTCCCTTTAAACTGCGTTTCCAGGTAAATATGTTTCATGAATGAGTGTTTTTTTTGTATTTGTATTGAGGTTCAACAAAACAATTTAAGAAGAGTAGCAGGTCAGGAATATCACAAGTTAACATCAATGGGAACTGGACTGCAGAGCTATAGTACTTGTCAGTCCTGGGGGTACTCAGGTCTACAAGAAATGTATAAGTAATACAGAGGTCTCTTTGTAACAGTGTATAGAATGTAAAACACATCTCATATAATAATATTGAGTGTGATACATCACTTAGGACGTGTAAATCTGTCACAACTAGACACAGGCATATTATATAGTAGCAAATACATATCACTTATAGTAAATGAGTAAATAAATGTCCAGTTAACCATATGGTGATCAAAATTAGGTCCTTTAAAATGATAGAGACGCACAATGCTCTGCAGGCTGTAACTTATGAGGTCACCCCGTAAGAGCAAACGATGTGTTATATAATTAACAATGAAATGAACCTTGAGTTTTCTATATTCAGGCAGATGAGACATGTTTTCTATCGCAAGGTGTATAGGTTGTACAACATCAAATAATGGAGCAGAGGGCCTCTCATGAATCTCTGAACAGCAGGGTTCCACAGGAAGCATTAGACTATGAGATTTGATAGCAATGTTCCTATCTTTTTATAAAAGTTGTATCACTGTGATAACTTGTTTCTATCTATTGCTATATACTTACTCTAATTAACTCTTACTATTATTATTATTATGTGTTATTTGTAGAGCGCCAACAGATTCGGCAGCGCTATAAACATAGGCGGTATACTAGGTAGTATTTATAGGGATCAAATGGGTAGACTGCCCTGCCGAGAGTCACACTGTTATAGTCAGCTCTTATGAAGGTGATCTGCAAACAGTTGGGCTCTTAGGCTTACATGTTAAGGGGGTTCATGGCGGATTGCAATGGAGGAGAGGAACTGGTATTAGGAATGGTTAGTGTAGGTTGTATGCATCCCTAAACAGTAGAGTCTTTAGGGAGCACTTGAAGCTTTCAAAACTAGGGGAGAGTCTCGTGGAGCGAGGCAGAGAGTTCCACAAGATGGGAGCCAGTCTGGAGAAGTCCTGTAAACGGGAATGTGAGGAGGTAACAAGAGAGGAGGAGAGTAGGAGATCATAAGCAGAGTGAAGGGGACGGGAGGGAGGGAGGGTGAGTATCTGGAGACAAGGTCTGAGATATGGGGGGAACAGTGCAGTTGAGGGCTTTCTATGTCAGAGTCAGAATTTTGTGTTTAATCCTGGAGCCAAGAGGAAGCCAGTGAAGGGATTGGCAGAGAGGTGCAGCAGATGAAGAGTGACGTGCAAGGAAGATGAGCCTGGCAGAGGCATTCATTATGGATTGTAAAGGAGCTAGGCGGCAGCTAGGGAGACCAGAGAGGACGGAGATGCAATAGTCGAGGCGGGAAAGGATGAGAGAGTGGATACAAATCTTAGTTGTGTCTTGTGTAAGGAAATGTCTAATTTTAGAGATGTTTTTAAGGTTCCATAATATAATTGTTTCCTCTACTATAACCCTATGCTCACCTACAACTACAATATTTGCTATATATATATGTTAGTATCCACTAGTTTCAACCTTCTGGATAAGACATAATAATTTCATTTTTTCTATGGTTTTTCTGGTAATGCAACTGATATGTAGTATATGACTTATAGTGTGTGTATACTATAATAATAATATGAAGATTATTCTGTTATTAGACTTAGATCTTGATGTTCGGTATAATAAATAAAAAAAAGCACAAACACACAAGCAGCTGCTTCCTTCTGTGTTTCCCTTGCAACAATAAATAGATGTTTCAGGATTAGTTAGTTGAAAGAGAAACATGCAAATGTAAACAATGCCAATGTTTTATTTTACCTTTATATTAAGCTCACTGAGTCATTCACACCATCAACAACAATACCTGTCATCTCTCCAGGGCAGGAATCATTTTTACTGGATGTTTTTTTTCTTATTTGTTATTCCCTGGAATTGATGTTCTTAGCAGAATTTGTGTGTTTGCATGTGTGTGTTTGTGTGTTTGTGTATGTGTTTGTGTGTGTGTTTGTGTGTGTGTGTGTTTGTGTGTTTGCATGTGTGTGTTTGTGTGTGTGTATGTTTGTGTGTGTCTTTGTATGTGTGTGTGTTTGTATGTATGTTTGTGTGTGTTTTTGTGTATGTGTGTGTATGTATGTGTTTGTGTGTGTGTGCGTGTGTGTCTTTGTACAGGGAGTGCAGAATTATTAGGCAAATTAGTATTTTGACCACATCATCCTCTTTATGCATGTTGTCTTACTCCAAGCTGTATAGGCTCGAAAGCCTACTACCAATTAAGCATATTAGGTGATGTGCATCTCTGTAATGAGAAGGGGTGTGGTCTAATGACATCAACACCCTATATCAGGTGTGCATAATTATTAGGCAACTTCCTTTCCTTTGGCAAAATGGGTCAAAAGAAGGACTTGACAGGCTCAGAAAAGTCAAAAATAGTGAGATATCTTGCAGAGGGATGCAGCACTCTTAAAATTGCAAAGCTTCTGAAGCGTGATCATCGAACAATCAAGCGTTTCATTCAAAATAGTCAACAGGGTCGCAAGAAGCGTGTGGAAAAACCAAGGCGCAAAATAACTGCCCATGAACTGAGAAAAGTCAAGCGTGCAGCTGCCAAGATGCCACTTGCCACCAGTTTGGCAATATTTCAGAGCTGCAACATCACTGGAGTGCCCAAAAGCACAAGGTGTGCAATACTCAGAGACATGGCCAAGGTAAGAAAGGCTGAAAGATGACCACCACTGAACAAGACACACAAGCTGAAACGTCAAGACTGGGCCAAGAAATATCTCAAAACTGATTTTTCTAAGGTTTTATGGACTGATGAAATGAGAGTGAGTCTTGATGGGCCAGATGGATGGGCCCGTGGCTGGATTGGTAAAGGGCAGAGAGCTCCAGTCCGACTCAGGCGCCAGCAAGGTGGAGGTGGAGTACTGGTTTGGGCTGGTATCATCAAAGATGAGCTTGTGGGGCCTTTTCGGGTTGAGGATGGAGTCAAGCTCAACTCCCAGTCCTACTGCCAGTTTCTGGAAGACACCTTCTTCAGGCAGTGGTACAGGAAGAAGTCTGCATTCTTCAAGAAAAACATGATTTTCATGCAGGACAATGCTCCATCACACGCGTCCAAGTACTCCACAGCGTGGCTGGCAAGAAAGGGTATAAAAGAAGAAAATCTAATGACATGGCCTCCTTGTTCACCTGATCTGAACCCCATTGAGAACCTGTGGTCCATCATCAAATGTGAGATTTACAAGGAGGGAAAACAGTACACCTCTCTGAACAGTGTCTGGGAGGCTGTGGTTGCTGCTGCATGCAATGTTGATGGTGAACAGATTAAAACACTGACAGAATCCATGGATGGCAGGCTTTTGAGTGTCCTTGCAAAGAAAGGTGGCTATATTGGTCACTGATTTGTTTTTGTTTTGTTTTTGAATGTCAGAAATGTATATTTGTGAATGTTGAGATGTTATATTGGTTTCACTGGTAAAAATAAATAATTGAAATGGGTATATATTTGTTTTTTGTTAAGTTGCCTAATAATTATGCACAGTAATAGTCACCTGCACACACAGATATCCCCCTAAAATAGCTATAACTAAAAACAAACTAAAAACTACTTCCAAAACTATTCAGCTTTGATATTAATGAGTTTTTGGGGTTCATTGAGAACATGGTTGTTGTTCAATAATAAAATTAATCCTCAAAAATACAACTTGCCTAATAATTCTGCACTCCCTGTATGTATGTGTGTGTGTTTGTGTGTGTTTGTATGTATGTGTGTGTGTATGTGTGTGTTTGTTTGTATGTGTGTGTGTTTGTGTGCACGTTATTAGTGTGTGTGTGTGTATGTGCATATGTGTGTATGCGTATGGCATCTCGTGAATTTATATGTGTGTGTATATGTGCATGTTTGAGTGCATTCATGCATGTGTGTGTTTGCTTGTTTATGCATGTGTGTGCAAAGGCAAAAAAAAAAAGGCAAAAAATTAAGTGTGACGTAATGTTTTTTAAAAATGTTTTTTTTTTTTTAAATAGTGTGTTATTGATCATCATTGTCTAAAAATACATATACTCTTATAGACTCTGGTCTTTTCCTATCCATTAGAATTACAAGGTGCACAAGGTGTTTCAGATGACTTTTGGGGGATTTTCAAATTGGAAGCCATCCATTAATAGTAAGTATATATATATATTACATTTTTGTGCATATTCAGTTCATATATTAATAAGAATTATTTCTTGTTTTAATAAAAAGTTAAATATAGTTTAAAGGGACATAAAGAACAAAAAAAACTTTCATAATTCAGATAGAGAATACAACATTAATGTGCTTATGTCTCTTGGTATCCTTTATTGAAGAAGCAGCAATGCACTACTGTGGGCTAGCTGAACACATTGGAGAGCCAATAATATGCCAATAACATGAGGCATAGATGTGCAGCCACCATTCAGCATCTCCTGAGCCTACTTAGGTATGTTTTCCAACAAAGGATACAGAGAGAACAAAACAAATTAGATAAAAGAAGTTAATTGAAAGTTGTTTAAAATCACATGCTCTATCTCAATCATGAAATAAATAAATGTGGGTTTCATGTCCCTTTAAGTGACACTTTTAAACTATGAAACGTACAAATCTTACATATAATCATCAGAAAGTCCATTCACTATTACAAGTAATTGTCTGAACTTTAAATAAATGTTAATTAAGAAATTATGCAAAAATATTTGAGACTGATATGTAATGAATTGATATAATTGATTTAAGGGAAAAAAACTGCATCCAAACTAATGAATATATAGCCACCATGTTTTTGTACATTGTTTCTACGTAGGAATGCAGAAAAAAATTGAAAAGCTTGTTTCTTAAAGTTTTTTTTTTTTAGGTTTTTAGCTAAGTATAAAAAAGTAGATGTCTATTATATTATTTTGGTAATTCAGTATCTAATTTAAATGGAGTCTTTTCTAATGGATTAGAATGCCAAAGAAAAAAAAGCCAAGAACCACCCCAGTTGAATGCAACAATTTTCTACAGCACAACATTCATGAAGTGTTAGGAGGCCTAAATATGAATAATGCTCCGTAATATTACAGTTGTATGGTATTTACCATTAAAGAGGGTACATAAGAGATAAGTGAGGATAAACAGCACATTCTTTATTATTACTCCTCTGCCCTTCACTTAGCCAAGCAAACCAACTTCTCTTATATCTACTCACTCCTCAAACCCTAAATGTCTCTTCTCCATTTTCAACTCTCTCCTCTATCCAACTGCACCACCCCTTTCATCTGTCTTTAGTGCTCCAGAGCTGGCAGACTTTTTCAACAAAACACTTACCCTCCGAAGTAATATCCCAACACAAGACAGACTCTCAGCTCCCTTGGGCTCTCTGACACTGCCCTCTCCTGGATCCACTCTTATCTCTCTAATAGGTCCTTTTCTGTCTCCTTTGCTGGCGACTCCTCTTCTCCATTGCCTCTGTCTGTTGGAGTACCTCAAGGCTCTGTTCTGTGTCCTCTACTCTTCTCTATTTATACTTCCTCACTGGGCAAACGTATCAGTAGCTATGGCTTCAACTACCACCTCTATGCTGATGATACTCAGATCTACCTATCCACCCCTGCTCTCTCTACTTCTGTCCTTTCTCACATCAGTGTCTGCTTATCTGGCATATCTTCTTGGATGGCCTCTCACCACCTAAAAATCAACATGTCCAGACCTAGCTCCTTCTAACCCCCCCTCTAATTCTACCCCGGTTTCTAACTTTTCAATTACTGTTGGTGAAACCACTATCTCCCCATCACCCCAAGTCCACTGCCTAGGAGTTACACTTGACTCCAATCTGTCCTTCATACCCCACATCCAATTGCTCTTTTCATCCTGTCACAACCACCTACACAATATCTCAAAAATTTGTTTCTGAGTGCTGAAACTACTAAACAGCTAATCCACTCCCTGGTAATTTCCTGACTTGACTACTGTAATAACCTACTAACTGGCCTCCCTCTCTCCCGCCTCTCCCCTCTTCAATCCATCCTAAATGCCTCTGCTAGGCTAATCCACCTCTCCCAATGCTCTGTATCTTCTGCACCTCTCTGAGAGTCCCTTCACTGGCTCCCCATTCACAGCAGAATTAAATTAAAAATTCTCACCCTGACCTACAAAGCTCTTACCAACCCAGCCCCCCCCCCACCTGTCCTCACTCATCAACAAATATACTCCAGCCCGTCCCCTAAGATCCAACAATGATCTGCTCCTTGCATCTTCTACCATCACCTCCTCTTATGCTAGACTACAGGACTTCTCTTGTGCGGCACCAATCATCTGGAACGCACTTCCTCGAGCTGGAAGACTCTCCCCTAATCTTTCCTCCTTTAAACGCTCCCTAAAGACCTTTTTGTTCAGGGAAGCCTATCTCCAAATCAGTAATAAATGAATTCCACTTGCCTAATAGCTGCCCTCATCTAACTCCACACTAACATCATTCCCACCTTTGCAGTCCCCACCTCCTGTCTCTCACCCTTCTACCCATCTAGATTGTAAGTTCAATTTCACCTGTATTTGTTTGTTAAATTTTGTCTGGTGTCTTTTATATTGTATTGTACTGTACTTTTATCTTTGTACCCATGGACAGCGCTGCGGAATCTGTTGGCGCTTTATAAATATAGAATAATAATAATAATAATAATAATAATAATAATAAAAAAAAAAAATAGTCAGCTGCAACCATTTTGGAACATTCTCCCAGATCTACAAACCAAACTCAGTACCAAAAATTAAAATACTCAAACACAGGACAGAAACTTTTTGACCAAGTTGACCCTTCACAAAAGATCTATAGCTTTATAGAAATAAAATAAAAACATTGTCCTTAGTCTTCATATTAAATAGTTTTATCCATACAATTCAAACTCATTACCACTTCCATATGTGGTAAATAAAAAAATAAAGAGATAAATTTAAAAAAAAGTATAAAAAGCCAAAGTGACTTTTAATTATAGATTCTAGTGGGTTTCATTGTACAACTCCTATCCCTTGGTGCACAGCTTTTATGAACAGTACAGGTATTAAGAAGCCTACGCCTTTCACAGAAAGGATAGCAAGTTCCTCAGGTTCACCAGTATCTGTCATATAACAACCACTGTATAAAAAAATAAAGGAAATCTTTGGCAAAACAGAGCCAATGATTTAAAAAAAAAAAAAAAAAATCAATGCAAAAACACAGTGATCCCTAAAAGGAAATTCCACCCAGTCACTTTAAAAGAAAATTCACTAGAAGTTGAGATTACTTCAACACTGTAAAAAGATGCAAAAAAATCCACTATAAACACTTCATTGTAATGTAAATATTTCTGAGAATTTTAGATCATTCTCCACTCTGCAGGGGAGCTTTCCTTAAATTGTGTAGAACACAGTAAGCATGAAGGGGCTTTCCACTAAGCTGTAGTTTTTTACAAACTGAGATGAAGTTTAGCCTCACACAATCAATTAGAGGGATATTAACAAATCAATTTGCCACTTGCAATATGTATCAATAGTGGATAACTCAAAGTTGTTTTTATTTTATTTTAAAGCAAGCTGATAGGGCTATTGCCAATATAAGTTTTTCTAAGTTTTGATAAAATGAGCATACAATTACTGGACTTCAGCTCTGAATAGCTGTTCTTAAATACACTATAATTATGCTTAAAATGATAATAAAGTAAAATTCAGCTAGATCATACAATTTAAACAACTTTCCAATTTATTTCTTTGCTTTGTTCTCTTGGTATCCGTTGTTGAAAACTAAACCTAGGTATGCTGATAGGAGCTTAGGAGCATGCACATGTCTCTAGTAATCTATGGCAGCAGTGTCTGCAACATTGCTATAAACATTGTTGCAAACACTGCAGTCACAAGGCTAGAGACATGCACACTCCAAGCTCACCTACTATTACCTTTTTTACAAAAGATACAAAAGAACTAATCTAAGTTCAAAACTGAAGTAAATTGTACAGATGTTTAAAATGGCATGCTCTATCCAATAAATTTAAGTTTAATTTTGACTTTACTGTCCCTTTAATGAATGTGAAAGTCATCTTTAAAGTGACATTAAACCCAAATTTTTTCTTTCATGATTCAGATAGAGAATACCATTTTAAACAACTTTCTAATTTACTTCTGTTATCTAATTTGCTTCATTCTCTTGATATCCCTTCATGAAAAGCATATCTAGATAGGCTCAGTAGCTTCTGATTGGTGGCTGCACATATTTGCCTCATGTGATTGGCTCACCCATGTGCATTGCTATTTCTTTAACAAAGGATATCTAAAGAATGAAGCAAATTAGATAATAGAAGTAAATTGGATTGTTGTTTAAAATTGTATTCTCTATCTAAATTATGAAAGAAAAAAATTGGGTTTAATGTCCCTTTAAGGTCCATTAGCTCAAAGTTTATTTATATTTAAAAAGATTTGTCATGCTGATATAATTAACAAATGCAATATCATCTACAATATACATTCATAAGCTGAGGTTATGAAGAGTATGAACCTATCCAGAAACGGAATCCATTTCTTAGTTCTTCAGACAATTGTAATTGTGATGTTTATATTGCAAATATAAATCCTGTGAATTAACAGTCAAGCTTGCATGCTGCCACTCATATTAAATGGACATGAAACCCAATAAAAGTATTTCATGATTCAGAAACAGCATGATATTTTAAACAAATTTCCAATTTACTTCTATATTTTGCTTCATTCTCTTGGCATCCTTTTTTGACGATGCAGCAATGCAGTACTGGGAGCTAGCTGGACACATCAGTAAATGTCAAGAGGCATAAATTGTGCAGCCACTAATCTGGAGCTAGTTCCCAGCTCCTGAGCATACCAAGGTATAATTTCAAACAAAGGATACCAAAAGAACAAAGCAAATAAGATAATAGAAGGAAATTGGAAAGTAATTTAAAATCTCATGCTCTATCTGAATCATAAAATAAATTGTTTGGGTTTCATGTCCCTTTAAAACTTCTCAAACTGACTGAATAATAACTCACAAATGGATATTTATTAACTATGTGGCTTTATCTACGCTGTGGGATTATCACATGACCCTGCTTCTTGGCAACAGTTTATAGTAACAAACTTTATTACTGTTTTAACAATGATAAAGATGCAGGATCAAGATAAACTGCACATTGATTAAAGGGATATTAAACGAAAACATTTTCTTTTGTGATTCAGACAAAGCTTCACAATATTAGTGAGATTTCTTAAAGAATCTTGTAAACCCAGAGAAATGGGACCATCATTATGTGCAAACATATTTTCTTTTTGCCCTTATATGTCCCTTAAAGCCCATAATATTTTTCAGAAATAAAACCAAAACATTACATTAATTGTCATTAGCAAAACTGATTAAATAAGAAGAAAAGAAAAAAAGCAATCCTAAGGAAGATTTATAGGGGCCGTGTACTGTAAAAATGCCTCCCCTTTAATGTGTTACTAACAGTCTATTTTACCAGATGGCTTGTATTAAATAGGACAAATGGCTAATTTATCTTTATTTTGTTATCTGAGATAGCAGTTATATTCTTCCATACTGCAAATTTCAATACTTAAGTATTAGCTGTAGAACCACTAAGTAAACATAGCCAGCATTAAAAAATACACTCCCAGTGGGTGGTGGAAGAGATAAGAGCTAAAATGTTTAATAGTTCTTTTTTGTATTAGGCTTTGGAATACAGACATAGTTAAAGAAAAGGAAGGTTTTGTGTGTATGAAAACTGATAAAAGATCATGAGGTCTGATCTCCATAGCTAAGCCCATTTTAATGTGTTGTGGTTTCAAAGAGCAAAAACAGCTATTTTGTATACAAACATTAAACATAAACGAGTTGTTACCTATACCTTTTATCCTCTGTGGCTGGTATCAAAAGTCATTGGAAACATATTAAGGGGAAAACAATTTTACAGCACACTGTCCCTTTAATTTTTACTTTGCTATAGAATACTATGGGCCCAATCATTATTGTAGCACCCAATTCACAAATGTGCAAACAACCATCTTTTTTCAAGGAAGACCTTTATTTTACTTGTTATCTACCCAGGGTAAGGCAAGAGATAAAAGGTAAAGAAGAGGGTATGAATAATACAAGCAGGAATATGTAAATGGAATAGCATCATCAGGAAAGAAAGCGTTCATACTTGATATTTAGCACTGGTCAAACGGTAATAGCAGCCTCAAATGGTAAAGTCTAGAACCACCCCTGAGAAAGAACAATCATTTATGTTACCATTTAAAGGGATATGAAACAAAACTATTATTTGTGATTCAGACAGAGCAAACAGTTTTAAAGAATGTTTCCATGTTACTTCTTTTATCAAATGTTCTTCATTTCCATGATATTCTGTGTTGAAGAGATACCTAGGTAAGTGTCTGGAGCACAACAAGGCAGGAAATAGTGCTGCCATCTACTGCTCTGGCAAATGGATAACATTCTAGCAAAACTGCTGCCATATAGTGCTCTAGACATGTGCACGCTCCTAAGATTAATTCTCTTCTTTTAAACAAAAGATACCAAGATAACAAAGAAAATGTTATAATAAAAAGTACATTAGAAAGTTGTTAAAATTGCCTGCTCTATCTGATTTCATGAAAGAAAAAGTTGGGGTTTTATGTCCCTTTAATATTAAAGGGACATGAAACCCAAAAATTTTATTTCATGATTCAGATAGAGAATACAATTTTAAACAACTTTCTAATATACTTCTATTATCTAATCTGTTTCATTCTTGTGGTATAATTTATTGAAGGACCAGCAATGCACTAATGGTTTCTACTGGACACATGGGTGAGCCAATCACAATCGATATTTATATGCAACCACCAATCAACAGCTAGAACCTAGTTTCTCTACTGCTCAGGAGCTTGACTAGATAAAACTTTCAGCAAAGGATAACAAGAGAAGGAAGCAAATTAAATAATAGAAGTAAAATGGAAAGTTGTTTAAAATCTTATTCTCTATCTGAATCATGGAAGAAACATTTTGGGTTTCATGTCCCTTTAAGGAGCATGTGATTGAAGTGGCCCCTGCACCCCCAGTGAGAAAGATTATAAGTAACCAGTTGACACAGTGGCAGTTTTCAGTACAAAGTAAAGGCGATGTTAAAGGAAAATTAAAGTGAACAATGAACTTTCATGATTTAGCACTGAATATTTACAGGCTTTTCAATGTACTTCTATTTCAAATTTTCTTTGTTCTCTTGGTATCTTTTGGAAAAGCATACATAGGTATACTGAAGAACAGCAATACACTACTGGGACCTAGCTGCTGATTGATAGCTGTGCTTATATGCCTCTTGTCATCGACTCACCAGATATGTTCAGCTAGTACTCTGTAGTTCTTTGCTGCTCTAGAGCTGACTTTAACTATGTGTTTAACACATTTGCAGAAGTTAAACACATGATTATATGCAAGCAAAAGCACAATAACAGAATGATCTAACACATTACAGCACTTTATGTCCATATATGAAGAATTAAACTTTCTCCTACATGTGTTACCTGAGTCAGAATATATGTTATATCTGAAAACCTGCAAATTTAAAGAAATGTGTTTCCCTAATTTGAGCTTCTTAGTAATTGAAACACAAACTTTTTCCATGATACTTTCACTTTATTATTCTTTAAAATTGTATATTATTGCTGATAACGTTTTATAAAAATATTATTTGCAAAAGCATATTTGAAATTGCATGGCTTTCATAAGGCACACACACACATATATGAGTATACAAAAAGGTATTGCTAAATCCAAATCAGCTTCGTAGGAATCTGTCAGATTCACTAATACTGGAGAGTTTGACATAACTATACCTAAAATCTCTGACATTAGTTTGAGCTACCTACTCCATAATAACTTTAACAGAGCATTAAATAATATGCTCTGGTACAAACAGCAATATATCTAAGTGAATATAAATTGACCACTGAATTTAATAAATGTATAGCTTTAAACTGTTTTGGGCATAGTTTAGTAAACATTGTTGTCTGAATCGATGATGAATGGTTCATATGTCTGTATCTCACTTGTATTGCTTAGTGAATATGTCAAATCTGTTATATCTGGGAGACTTGAAATTATTGTTTTAAGGTCACTCCGACAAATAAATAAATATTTTAATTAAATTCAATATAATTAATTTAATATAATTCCATTTAGTACAATTGCAATTCAATAAAGGTTTGGCTTATGTTAAAGGGACAGTCAAGTTGAAATTATACTTTCATGATTCAGATAAGGCATGCAATTTGAAATAAATTTCCAATTTAATTTCAGCATCAACTTTGCTTTGTTGTCTTGGTATTCTTCGTTGAAAGCTAAACCTAAGTAGGCTCATATGCAAATTTCTAAGCCCGTGAAGGCCACCTCTTATCTCAGGGCACTTGACAGTTTTTCACAGCTAGACATGCACTAGTTCATGTGTGTCATATAGATAACATTGAGCTCAATCCCATGGAGTTATTTATGAGTCAGAACTTGATTGGCTAAAAATGCAAGTCTCTCAAAAGAACTGAGATATTAGGGCAGTCTGCAAAGGCTTTGAGTCAAGGTAATCACAGAGGTAATAGTATATCAATATAACCGTGTTGGGAATGGGTAATAAAGGGAGTATCTACTGTATCTATCTTTTTAAACAATAATAATTTGCAAGTAGACTGTGCCTTTAAATTCTAAGGGACAATAGAGGTGCCTAACCTCTTATCTCCACATTAACTTAATTCTTAACTTCTTACACACCGATATTTTTTAGGGCTGAGGAAATGTTAAGCAGGTGAATTGAAATTGAGAACATGAGGAATTAGTTCTGAAAATGCACTAATCTTAAATGAGCCTGGTGTGTTGTATCTTTTTATTCCATTTAATGTGTTCCCATTAATCTACTTTACATGCTGGAGTGCATTAAATTGTTTACAAATGGTTCCTTTACTTTTATTTTGTCATTTGAAATGACTGCTTTTGGCAGTTGTATCCCCACTTATATAGACGATTTCAATACTTAAGTACTGGTTACAGAAAAGCTATGTGATGTCAAGAAATAATCATGCTACCAGTGGGTGGTATGGCAGAGAGATAGCAAAAAGCAAAATATCCATTGTTA